>NW_017300309.1:71099-80479 GCF_001594075.2 Trachymyrmex cornetzi
ATCTACATTTAATTCATTTTAACGTATAGTTATTAAAACAGGTAATAAATTTAAGCTAATTGTTTAGGTTAATATTACATAATTTCATTATTTCAATTATATTTATTTCAATGTACACTTATAACACAACGTTTTCAACTCCAATACAGGGCACATTAATAGGGACAAGCTTAAAATCTTGCAGTACGTATTATTGGATTCACATAAATTCCTCATATATATATATCTTTTGAAAAATATTTAAAATACTTTAATACTCAAAAAATAAAATATTATCTTCGGTATCGTATGCATTAACAATTTAACTTAACAAAAAAAATATTTTTTCTTATTTATTCGTGCTAGTTTTCTTTATGACTTATCGAAATACAAAAGCACACTAATAGAGATAGGCATAGTAATTGGGACAGTTACTCTATCATTAGAGTTAAATAATATTATATACAAAGGGTCGGTTTCACCAACCCGATTAAGCCGAAACCTTGATTAACCATAAGTGTCAACCATAAGTGGTCAATTCCACTAAACAGCAAACGCAATTAGTCAATTTCACGACGAATTAAGTAATTGGCGTTGATGAAACCGGCCCAAATAACTTTTACGAAAAGCACGCACGCTTAGCGCTTTTTTTACCTTTTTTTAAAAAGGTAAGTTTGTATAAATAACAAGAGACAATACCATTTATGTTTTTCTTTTTAATTTGATGGAATTTAACCTGACTAGTTAAGATTGTAGCATCTAGGTTTTAATTTTTCATTTAATACATTAATTTTTTTCGAAGGTAATAATTTTTTACAGAGTATTATATACAATGGACCAGTTTCACCAACTCGATTAAACCAAATCCGTGTATATGTATACAGTCCCAGATTGCCGATAACACCTTTTGAAAAGAGTGTATTTGAAATGAAAGTTTCAATTGTTAAAAAATATTAAGTAAACTCGTCAGGTATTGATAATCTCCCTATCATTTACAAGGTGTCTGAAATATTGAATCTCGAAGAAATATTACTTTCGATAGATGATGTAGTCGGCAATAAATATCAGTAAACAGTTTATGTTTGGACGAGGATGTAACTGTTTACCTGTCGTATAAAATTCAATTAATTTAGGTAATTGCAAGAATTAATTTTTTGACTGATATTAGCATAAAAAATTAATATAGATATTATATATGTTTGATTTATATGTTTGATGAAGATGAGAAAAGGATTACTTTATAAATATTGAATAAAGATATATTATATACAAACTGTTGTAATAAATATGCGTATCTGTAATAGGTACTTAGTCGAGCGTATACATACACATTACACACGCGCGCGCAACATGCAGGCAAACCATTAATAGAAACTCTTTTAACTTGTGGTTTAATTAATATTTTATTAAAGACAAAGTCCGTCATATAAAGAAAACAGTAAAATAGAAAATGTAAAATGAAGATGTGAATTTCTAAATAAATAAAATGACGCTCTCCTCTGAGAAATGAAGTTATTAAAATGCGCTCCATTTTCAAAAAATGAACAGGTGCAAATTATTCTACGAGAACTTTTTTCTAAAGTAGAAGTTGATGCTTTTACCAGAACTTTTGTTTATTTCATTTTAAAATTTATTATAAGAGCCAAATATGATATTTAAGTTCAAGGACGAGTAATTCGTAATGTAAAAATAGTCGTCAAAATAAACATTTCAAATTTGATTTATCAAGCCTTTTTACATGTTTTATTTGAATACTATTTGTATGCGCCTGTGTAAAGTTGACGAAATTAAAGTCCCTGCTTGAATTCGCAAAAGTGGACGCGTAATGTGGAATAATTATTTTTAATTTAACACTAACATAAAAATATTTTCTAAAAACTCTTTTAAATTTGAGAAATCTACACATAAATAAATTATATTTTAATAGACCCTAATACAAAAGGTACAATTAATTAAAATTACTTTTATACATTTTACCTACATTCATTTACATTTATACTTTTCAATATAATTCCACATAATTATTTTATTTTGATTTTAATAAAACTACTTTAAGGTAATTCTTTCGAATAGGGGATCCCGCTCCTACGACCTTGACCTTGACATATGTTGTTAAGGTCATGACTCTGAGTAACCTCCAACAAGTTTTAGCCGTCGCTCGTCCTTCGTTAAAAAGTTATTAACAAAAGAAGTTTGAAAAATAACGTATTATTTTTGCTATATATGCAATATTAAATACTATTCTACATAGGTTTTAACTTTCAGGGGCGCACGACTCTCATCTCCGACTCTCACCCCCCCTCCCCCTTGCTTCAGGGGCGCACGATTCTCACCTCCGACTCTCACCCCCCCCCCTGCTTTAGGGGCGTACACTTTCTGGATCCACAAAATTAATTATCTCCATGCAGGGAGGTAGGATGAGAGTTCAAATCTTTGTTTTATATCGTAGAAAAGAAACATCATTTTTCAAAATTTTTGTATTAATAACTTTTTAACGAAGAGGACGAACGCCGGCTAAAATTTGGTGGAGGTTACTCAGGGTCATGACCTTGACATATGATGTCAAGGTCAAGGTTATAAGAGGGGGGTCCCCTATTGTACACTTTTACCTTATTTATAATCCTTATTTATATATCTCATTTATAATTTATTATCTTATACAACAATTTTTTAACCAGATTACTTCATTTTATTATAAAATTCCATTTCATCTAAATACACATTCCTGTATACTTACTTTGTTACGACTTCTTTCAACTACTTATTTATGAAAATACGCACGCTCCTTTGTAAACGCATCTAAAGGCGATGACATAAAAAACAAGAGTCTTTGATAATGCATAATAACTTGTAAACAAATAAATAATTGCCTCAGCGTATGTTTCTTGATTATTGTTTTTATTTTGAATTCTTCAGTAAATAATGCATAAAAACACCAATTTTTCATGTTTGATTATTTATATGTAGAGTGCTTTACTATTTGCTTTATGCATTTGCAATATGTATTATTTATTAACTATCAATTTTATACATATACTATTTGCTTTTGTAACTATTACTGTTATTACTACCATTATTACTAATTTTGACTACTATTTATAATTAATAGCGTAAACTCGGGTATGATAGCCATAGTTTTTTAAAATGCAAAAAACATACATTTATTCTTGTTACTTTTTAACAATATTTGGGATATTACTTTTCACTGAAGCTTAAAGTAACAAATACTATCGAAATTAAAGAGAAAATACTTAACAGAATTTTAATTTTATCAAAATATTACAAAGTATGCATTGGCCATCTTATCTGATTTTTATGGAAAAGATGGTCATGATATTAAGAAAGATAGCCATAGTATTTATAAATAAATAGTGAAAATGAAAGTATTAATTATAGTCACATTGCAATTTACGTATCTTTATTGTGTATGTAATATTGATTATGGCAGCTTAACTGTAATTTATTAGACATAACAGTTTTTAGCAGACACGTGCAAAACTTTGCAGATAATCGCGAAAGAAAAAATATTAGATAATATTTATAATATTGTTATTTTGAACAGTGTACTCATATGAACTACTGTAAATATTGATTATCTTTAAGAATTACTATAAAAATGCACTATTTATCAATTATTGGAGAAATTATGGCCTATGGCCATCTTTTCCGTATGGCCGTAATACCCTAGTTTACCCTATATTATACAACTGTTAATTTGTTGCGTATAATAATAATTTTATTAAAAGTAAATTAATTCAAACTTGGTATTCAACGTGCAGAAAATGTGCGACAATTTGCAAACGATAGGATCTATTTCCAGACACATCGTCAATTCTTTTTTGCGATTATTAGTTTCACTTACAATTTGTAGTTTAACCGTTCATTATAGTTTTTTTTTTGGATGATTGATCGCTTTCGAGGCGAATAGACAATATTTACGATTGCATGACCGACAAGTTGCATCGATCGCTTGGACTACAATGGGCGTGGTAATGAATGCAACGCATCGTTTATGAATATTTATTATTCAATCAGTAAAAAAGCCGTCGAACATGGGATGACTGTTTTGGCGGTCCCATTTATTACAAGATCAAAGATAATATTATATTTTGTACAATTTATACAAATAGATAATAAAATAAATAGTAAATACTATTCATTTTAGAAAACAATGATAAACTCAAATGTTACGCGATTATGTATAAGATTACATGATTAAAATACAGGATATCCTAAATCATCTGTTAATAGCAGATTCTTGATATCATTTGGAGACAAAGGTTCTAATACCAAAATGTCGAGGCATACAGTAGTTTTTAAATGAGAAGAATTTGAAATTATGTTATGTTACGTTACGTTATGTTACGTTACGTTACGTTATGTTACGTTACGTTACGTTACATTGTATCTGTTCTACAATAACCGTAAGGATAGTTGTAAGAATTGATCAATCATAATCAAATATCTTCTCATATTCGATTTGATTGGTCAATTCTTACAATTACAACCACTTACAACTACGCTTATAGTCGTTGTAGAATAGGCATTACATTACGCTACGTTACGTTACATTATGTTACATTATATTATATTACATTTATTCACTTATCCATTAGAATTTGATTTGGTATAATAAAAGTATCAAAAAACATTACAATTAATGTGTGTGCTCAATATGCTTAAGTTGACCATAGATTCTTAATTATAAAAAGTTTTTTATTATAAACAAAACGTTGTGACAAAAATATTAATTAAATTATATAATGTTGTAATGTATAAATACAGAGCTACAATAATTTTAACTACTGAAATTAATAACCATCTTTAGTATAGGAAACAATTTGATAGTAAACAATAACATGCCTATGAAATGTTACATCACGACCATGACATTCTGCATTTTAGTTTAGTAACAATAACAGAATGAATAAATTGAGCAATAAACTGATGCAATCGAATCAGACAGACAACCTACACAAGCTACTACTACTATCTATTGAATTATAATAGTATAATTACCTAAATAGCGAATAGAGCGTTTTGAATACACGCCCCTATATTGAATCTATTCATTTTATTATATCTACAATTTTCACATAAATACAATATTTACTTGCGAAACAAAGCTTTCTTCAAATAAGGGTTTATATCTTGTTATATTTGCGAATCAATTCATATTTCATAGATATTTCTAAATGATATTAATTATAAAAATAACTGTTATGAAAAAAATTACAGATTATTCTAAATTGCATTTAAAAGTAATACAACAAATTTTTTTGTAACGGTTTACTATCTGGATCATAAGTTGTTTTAATAAGTAGTAGTACTTTTTAAATTTGTTTTCTGATACTTGAAATGTATGAAAATGTATTATAATAAGAATTTTAATTTTTTAATATATGTACTTAATATATTCGAGATTATTTATGTAAAGTTACATTGCGATGCATAGACTAGTTGTTCAGTATATAAACAAAATATTTATTTGTTCCAAATCTTTGTAACTGTAATCAGTGAATTGCAATGAAACTTTGCATATGTTATTTTAAATACTTAAAGTACTTTTTTAAAAAAATTTAGATTCTTATTATCCTTTTTTAAATTTTAGTTTATGACAATAAAAATAATAACAAATGAAATATATATCTAAACTATAAGAATGTGTTATTCAATATAGACAAAATGTTATGAACATAACTTCTATATATACATAGTTTGTTTAAAATAAAAATATTAACACATTTGTAAATGTGATAACAGGTACATCCTTAAATGATTCTGATTGGTCGTATGACTTTTTCGAGATTCCGTTTGCCGAAATTCCAGTTGTCATGGGAATTAAGGCATTCTCAGGCTGCAAAATAAACAGCATTCTTGCATTTTGGCCTTTCAACAATTTCAACACTATTTTAAGTAAAAAACTTGCCTTTAATCGTTGACCTTTTATAATGTTTTTTATATTTATCAACTCACTTTGAATAATATCTCTCTGATACATCCTTAACACACAACAAATTTTATTCCTTATCTATTATCTATTTTTATTGCTTGCAAAATGGTTCAATCTTGCTTAGGGAGAACGTTTATTACAATGTAATAATGACACGCACGCACACACAATATAGGAGTATGCAGTATGGCACGTGCGTACCAAAAATTTCTGCGACATTTGCGAACATTTGCGAATGTCGAGAGTGGCGTAGCAGTGAACATCGATGCGTTATTACTATCAGGTTTAACTCTATTATCGATAGTTAGTTAAGTATCGATATATAGAGATTGTGGGAGGAGGAGTTGCTCGCTCTATGAGCATACGTTCCGATAACGATGTTTATATCGATGCTTAAGTATTCGCGCATGTCAAACTTGAAAATGAATCCAGAGAAACATGATTCAGTTAAATCTAGTTTCCAGAGCGTTATTACAATCGGAATAGAAACCTATAAAATCTAATTTTTATAAGATCTGAGTATTATTAACGATAAAAATATTTTTCACTTTAACCGCATTTAAAAAAGTATAGTAGTTTGAAAAATTTGAAGAAAAACTGTCGGAAAAATTAAATTCTTGCTCATCACTCTAAGCTATAATTCTCACGTAACACTATGCGTAAACGCACGTATAATTCTCAGTGTTTAATGTGAGATTTGTTTACAAAAACTTATTAACACCGACGCAGATTTATACAGCAATACACGTGGCGTTTAACGCAAAGTGGATAGCTTTCTTATTACGATCATCCGATGTAGAAAAAAAAGAGAAAGAAAAAGGACAACGCTCCAGAGTATGTAAAGTGCTAGCAACAGAGCTCGGACGCAAATATTCATTTCACTCATTCGAGTTGGGAGATGGGAGAGAAAGACAAATAAACACACACAGGATAGGAGAGTGACGCGAGGATGTGAAGTGTTATTCGTGAGCAGCTGCTTCCGTCGCATTGCATTTTCCAGTGATGAATGAATCATTTAATGCGAAAAGCTTATTCATTTTGATTAATTATCCTAAAGTAGAGAAAAAAAGAGTGAGAGAGAGAGAGAGAAGAATTAATAAATGTAAGCGAAATGATTTCTTTCGTAAAAGTCATAAAAACTTTTCGTATTATTTGTCCTCTAAAATTACAATGTTGCTTATACTTAATATTCATGAGATAAAATTGTAAAGAAATCTGATATTTTCAATACAAGTTTTTCAATTGAAGTTTAAAGACAAGTTAAAGACACCAACTCTGCTCTACTACTCTTTTTCATTCTAATTAATTTGAAATTAATTTATTATTTATTTGCGTAAAAAAATGCGGACATTTATCTATCTTATCTTTTGAAATTATTTTTTCAAATATTTAGTTTGATTTTTTGTTTCTATTGCAGAAGCTATTTCTCACATACTATGTTGTATAGACATTATTTCGCAGTTATTGTCACGAATCCTTTCAAGAGGAGGTATAAAATGACTCGAAAATTACAATGTGCGATAGATTCTTTTGGACGATTATTTTGTGGGCTAATTTACTTTGTAGACTTTATTTGGCTAAAAAAATGTGAAAAAAGATTATTTTTCAAATTGCTGCTTCTCAACTCTCGACACATATTATATAGAGTAATATAGACAAATTGATAATGAAATTTACTTGAAATTATTTGAAGAATACGATTTCGTCTATTTCGTTTTAAATTTAGGAACTATTAGTATATGTTCCGTCGTCACACACTTTCGCCAAATACCTACACGAGAGACTTCAATTTTTACGGGTAAAGCACTGTTAAAATCAAAGATTGAAAAAGGCGTAAAAGAGACGGGATAGATCGTTAATT
Organism: Trachymyrmex cornetzi; assembly: GCF_001594075.2. Classification (NCBI taxonomy): domain Eukaryota; kingdom Metazoa; phylum Arthropoda; class Insecta; order Hymenoptera; family Formicidae; genus Trachymyrmex; species Trachymyrmex cornetzi. The sequence goes on from NW_017300309.1 coordinate 78,893, forward strand.
AAAAGTCGGAGTGACAGACGTTTAATCGAATTTCAACGTCGCCAGAGTGTCGCATTACCACAGAAGTATAGTTTGAAAGGAACACGTCGATATTTGTTAGCGAGGCGAACATGAGAAGTGAGAAAGTGCTGAGCGGATGCCAACCTGTGGCGTAAGCGCGCGCGTGCTATTAATGAACTTGTAATTAAATCGCAGACTTGGCTAATGACACGTCTAGTGGAGAACCATGCGAGAATCTCATTTATATGACATTTTATTCGTATAAGTCCAATATTATTATCACTCTGATTGATAATTCGATGTTCTACTGATGAAATTTTTCCGAAAAAGATAAAAATATTTAATCTAATATGCAAATATATAAGTTAAGTAGATATCTTGTATATTGTATTCTCTATACATATATTGTTTTCATAATTTACTTTACTCATTGCACAATAATTTTGAAATCGTGGAAGTTTAAAATTATGCAAAATATTTTGTAGTTCAGATTCTTCTCTCTGAGAAAAAGATGCATAAGAGGTTTTCCTCTTATGCAAAAATAAATCCAATAATACAAAATAAAGTTATTTTTTCAAGAGAAGAATGATTTTACACAATAGAAAATAATTCTTTTTTTTCACTTTTTTAAACTTCAATAATTTTTTGTTGTAAATTAATGTGATAAAGTATAGAATATTAAGAATAAAAGATATCAAGTCACATGTTTACATTAATAATTATTAACTTGTAAAAGAATAATAGAATAATATATAATGTAATTGTACTAACACACACATATACGCACGCGCAGATGTATGCTATTATATAAAATATTCTTTCTAAAGTATGTGACATTAGACTATATGTATATATGCGAAACAATTTAGATACACACATACACGTGTGTGCATGTGTGTGTATTATTTTTATTTACTTTTTGCACAAGAGTAATTTTTTCGCGTGACTTATATGTACGAGTATAACAAAGATTGATTGCAGAACACTCGGTGTTTTTCGAAGCGATTGCTTTGATAAATACAAGCGAAAGCATCTGCTCCAATTGTATATTCATGCGCGTTTTTATTGATTATCGAATTTGTCAACACCTGGTAAGCATCTCCCACAGGTATATCTCAGTGACGGTGCGTATGGAAACGTTAGAATAGATGATGGCGATTAAATGAAGAGTAGGTTGGCACGTGCTCCTGGGAAATTAAGAAGGGTACAAGCCAAGAGAAGGCGAGCCATTTAAAAATAACAATCTCCTCGAGTGCTTATATCGGTACGCATTTTATCGTTGATGAAAAATATTCGCAAAATGTTTGCAATTACATTATTAACGAACAGATGAAAAGAGGATTACGATTCGTATCTTTATCTACAATCACAAATTTTTCTACTTTTAATTAATATTTTGTAAACATATACAATTTTTAATGCGATAAGTGTTATTCGCAAATATATTTATAGATATAATTATTATTTACTTAATATAATATATTATGGAACCGTATATGTGATAACACAAACTATAGAAATCAAAGCCTTAAATGGTCTAGCTGGATCTTAATGCTTGTATGATTCTTATGTGAATTTATATACTAC
>NW_017300309.1:81035-84846 GCF_001594075.2 Trachymyrmex cornetzi
TACCTCAGCCGGGAGTCGAAACATCAAAAATTTGTTAAATTGCCAGTCAATTTAACTCGTGATATTACTGCGGTAGTTTAATAGGGTTAGTGTTTCAAGACCAAAAAATCATTTCGGCGCGAGTTTCTGGAGACTACATACGTAGTATATAAATTCACATAAGAATCATACAAGCGTTAAGATCCAGCTAGACCGTTTAAGGGTTTGATTTCTATAGTTTGTATTATTTACTTGTTCATATATGTGTTAAATATCATTGTTGGGTAAATAAATACAATTTAAATAAATACTTGCCCACGTACTTCTACATTTTATACACATTAAGAATAATATTTAAGAATGTATCATCTTCCTTTTTTCTGCGAGAGATAAACATTTATTGTATACATGCAATTTGAATGTACAAATAAATATTTTCGCTATATTTTGCCTAATATATAACAAGCATATATTCAATTACTGCAAAACAATTACAGTTATTATTCATAACAGAGAGTTTCTCGGTTGTTGTCATATCCTTAGGGAACTAACCATGCGCGTGATTGCAATCATTACCGGTACAACGACTAATTATTACGTTGGATTTACTTATTCTAGTGCGATTTATCAAGTGTGTATTTGCAGTCAATGCATATTATAAAATTTCTACCCTTTTTTTAAAAATTTTTAATGAATAATACATATGAACACTGTTAATATAACTAATTGATTAAAATAAACAAAAAATTGAGCAGAAGGTAATAGCTGAGTGTGTCTACATGTATATATATATATAAAACTCATATATATATATATATATATATATATATATACATATAGTTAATCGCTATATAATATCTATAATCTATATATTAGGAAATAAAATGTTATTAATTCTCCTTTTCATTAAAGTCAGACTGTCGTTAAAGTTTACTCTCTTGGCGCTCTTGTGATGCAAGGCATAATACAATACGAATGCAAAGCGAGACTGTGTGGGACCGTGAAATTCGGCAATAATGCACGTGTTCACAAATCGAAATAATATTTTGACGATTATTTTTCTCACAATGCAAATTCCAATAAATAAAGCACTTCGAGAAAATTTGATTTGAGAGGATTGGGATTTTTCTCTTCCGGAAAAGCTCGTAGCATTCAAGACTACATCGATTTGTCGCAAAACTTGGCAAAAGTATTAAAAAATTTTTTGAAGACTGAATCATTATTTTTTTTTCTCAGCTTTTCTCCTCTTATACATATGTCTCTATATCTTATATACGTTTATTTAAAACATTATTTTTTGAAAGATATATTTATTAATAGAACAATATTTTTACAATCACAGTGAACACGTAATACACACATACACATATATGTGTGGAATTAATATTGTTATACTGATTAAAGCTGTGACAGAATTCTCTCGTTGCGAATTAATACTTTACATTATAGAAGAACTTTTCCAGTAAAGTGCATATCGTTAATTTCCAAGAATAATTACGAAACTTCCATGACGCACTCCATGATTCTCGCACTACTCATTATTGTTTGAGACTTACGCGATAAATAGAAGTACGCTAACAAGTTTTGTTGCAAACTTGTCGCAACAAAACGTCATTACGCCGAGTAGTCGATCATTATTTTGAAGCAAGAAGTTATTCATCGCCGACCTGCTTTGATAATGACGAATGAATTGTATTATAGTTAACGCGATATCACTTTGACAAGTTGCACTTTGAATCGAAATTTCATCAAACGTAATCTTTGAATCATTTAGATTTTGCTCCGACTTTGCTTAACGAGCAAATTCATTTTTAGGAAACAAAAATTTTGCAAATAAATAAACAAACTAATTTTATTGATAAACAATTTTTGAAATTGAAATATTTTTAGTCAATTTTGTTTATTAGCGTCAATCTAAATACTATTAAGAAGGGAATAACGAGAGAACTATTCAGGTATAAAAATTAGTTACAGGGGTAAAATTTACCCCCATCACCCATTTTTCATCAATTAGCGCTGAGGTTTGCATGAGGATTCGAGCTAACTCTAAGCTGATGTCGTTGCTAGATCTATCTAAATTGATTCTGCAATTGTAATCCGCAGCGTAATATTAAAGAGACGATGTATATACATATATAGTTATTTTATAAAGCTTTAATTATAGTTAATTTATCAATTTGACAACTTGTCGATGAATATTCGGCAAACGTCATCATTGCGTATAGTGATTTATATCGTTGCTGATAGATTAGCCGGTAGAAGAAAGCTATTAAAAAGTGATATGTTAATAGTGTTTCGTTGATGCATGGTTGCTACTGTCGCTATTACGACATTGCCAGTCGTTTCAGAGACCTTATTTTCTGTGTATCGATTTACCCAACATTTTTCCATGTGGTTATGAATAACACAACGCAGGTAATATCCACGGCACATTTAATGCTGCTGCAAGACATCATGAAAAATTGCCAGGGATATGTTGGAAATCATCCCTCGGGTCACTCAAGCGCATATAACGTATCCGAATATTTGTATTTATATACAGACTCAATGCGTTGAGCCGAGTCTATTGAAAAACATTGCCGCGCGAACGGTTCGCAGAGAATAGAAAATATTAGTTTCCGATATACAATGTCGTGTGAGATTGTTCAATTTCACTCTCAAACATTGACATTTTTACATTTTACATTTTACCAATTAGACATATTAATTTGTTACATCTAATGTCGCACAAATCTGACGTTGATTTTTATTACTTTATGGCAATTAATTTAGTAAACGTACATGCACACATATACGTATCTTTTATATTTCTATACAAGTACACGTATAGATGTTGGTAGCTATTACATACATATCTACACGCACAATTATAATATATACATATACAATAGATATTCTTCTCTCGCATAATAGACTTGTTTTATTCATATAGTTATAACTTGAAGATTAATAGTTTCCTTCGCGACAATGCTCGAAGCAACGGAAACAGTTACGGCATGTTAACTACGATCTATTGTATGTTGTTTCCAGAAAATGCCAGTCGCTGGTGTTGGCCGAATGGAACCTGGGACAATTACTCCAATTATTCTATGTGTCGCGACGTGCGGTTACCAACCATCGAGCCTGGTATAGAAATCACGACCACACTATATTTCATCGGCTACAGCCTTTCCTTATTTACTCTAATAATGGCGGTCTGCATATTCATCTACTACAAGTGAGTTAAGAATACGCAATCTGAAATTCTTCCCATTTATGCTACATTATTTTTTTCGAAGAGAATTACGGTGCGTCCCCAGTCAGAATTTCGAAAAAGCAATACGACCAATCAGATTAGCGCGTTATATAAACCGAATACACGTCACAATAGAGTCACCATAGTCAGGAAGAAAATGTGATGTCACTATGTAAGATTGTCATAACAAAATAACATATGTTACAAAGATATTCGCACATCACCATGACATTGTTGTGACATCACATTTGTAATAAAAAGGACATTCGCACATCACTATAACGTAGAGAAAAGTCGCCGATACTGACATAGGTCTTCTAAAGTGACACCCCCTTATTTTTCAGAAACTAACTATTGCACTTTATTAATACTAATAAAATCATGACCTCTGTTTAGCTAATTAAAGAAGTACAAACTCATAATTCGTAGGTTTGTGGCTTGTTTCTATATCAAATCAGCTAAAAACGAATTCTACAAATGCGAAAATAAAATTCTTACGATTTTCTTTTGCAAATTGTGAGGTTTAAATAATAGTGACTATATTATTGATAATATTACGTCATTTTAAATACTTGTAGTTTCCGAAATAAGTTTTAT
>NW_017300309.1:85046-86028 GCF_001594075.2 Trachymyrmex cornetzi
AAAATGTTTCATAACGAAGTAAAATGATTCTGAAAAATCTTATATACATTCACTTATAGGTACTTTATACAGATAATTCCTGTAAAAGAAAAAAAATAGTAATACGTAGTATTACTGAACAACTATCTTAAAAAAGGCTCAAAAGAATCAATCAATAGTAACAATAGAAAACAAGCCCGTTAAAGCCAACATCTGTTTTTCGGATGCACAATTTATTTACGTGTGAATTAAACAAATCATATAAATTAAATAATATACGTTTCGATCATTACATTTTGGTCCTTATCAATATCGAATTTAAAACGCTACCCTAGTGTTCATGACTTCCAATATCATGCTCCATGACAATCCTGTCCATTCTTCTTTATCCAATTAGCAGATTATAGCTATATAATAAATCGTCATATCAATATAATCAATCATCACAATGTAAAATACTTTAAATATAGGTTATAATATTTTTGACCTATAACAGTTCTTTAACTAAACCATTACAATTTTTGTCTAAAGTGAGACCCGGTGTACTAATACTAGGTATAATACAAAGTTACAATATTGAAACTATGTCCATTAGGAATATAAACTTATACAAAGCAATAAATAAAGTGTATTGTCAAATTACATAACGTTAAGAATTGAACCATTGAAATTAAGATTCAAATATGAGTTAATCACATTTTATGTCAACAATTTATCTAAGTTGAAATATTAACATGTAACATAATAAAAATAGTAAATAGAAAATTAGTGTCAGATTAGAAAAATTAAAACAATGGTATCAACACTATCAACTTACATAAATTGAAAATGAAGTCCTATACATTGTGTCAAAGTAGAAACACATCGTCCAACCAAGTTTACAGACTTCCTGTGAAAAATTTTTTGAATAAAAAAAAACCCAAAAATCAATTGGTCAAATCCTCAAAAACTGAATTACAATTTAATTATATTATAAACGTACCAGTGGACCAACATTCAAAAA
>NW_017300309.1:86998-92202 GCF_001594075.2 Trachymyrmex cornetzi
TATCGGTGACCTTCCTCTAACTATTATTAAACAATATTAAGAATTTTTATTTTAGACCGCATATGTGAGAAAAACAATCAATACTAGAAATTTAAAAATGCCTATTACGGTCGAAGCTGGTAACTATTATTGTTGTGATGTAACTGTGACATTTTTTGCTATGGGGGTTAAATGATTCTAATTGGTTGTATTACTTTTTCGAGACTCCATTTTCTGAAATTCCGATCGTCATAGGAAGGCACCCTCTCAAAGCAAAATAAATAGCATTCTTTGTATTTTGGCCTTTCGACAATTTTGACATTATTTTAAGGAAACTTACCTTTAACTGTTGATCTTTTACAACATTACAATCTGTTTTTTATATTTATAAACTTACTTTAAATAATAATGTAATGATATCAAGTTTATATTTTACACACAAATTACGAGAGAAAAAAAGAAAGAGAGAAAGGGGAGGAGGGGGGGAAAGAGAGAGAATTACAAATGTTAAACAAAAGAATTTTCCTGATATTAGACATCATTAAATATTCTTACATTACTATTCTCTACATTTCTAATGTGGATTTTCAATTTGCCGCACTCTCATCGTTTGCAATACCTATATCAGCATGGCACGTGCAAGGCCTCGGAGTAAACAGTCGAAACAGTAAACGACAAAGTATACGTGTGGACACGTGAAATGCGTTCGGAGAAACGCTGTTAGCATTATACATATTTATATTATTCTCTTTTCGTCATTCATTAGACATAAAACAGGGATAGAATGACACAAATAACACTAATAGCGTCTCCCCAAACGCATCTTTGGAATTCCGTGCAATTCTACTTATTGTTAGTCGTTTCTATTTGTTTCATAATTGTGATTGCTTCAAGCATCACATACTAATCTAAGGGTGCTTTTCATTTGGTAACATAACAAAACAATACTTGACTTGTAATTACCAAATGGAAAAAGGACCCTAAATTAAATCTATAGTACGAATATATTCCAGAGTTCCTCAAGACTTATTGCCTCATATCTTTTCTATAGAGAATTACGGTGTCTCAGGAACAACATACACACGAATCTAATGTTTACTTATATCCTGGCTGATTTGACGTGGATTTTAACTACTGTAATGCAGGTAATGCATGTATATAAAAATCTCACGTTTAATTAAATGGTATTCTTAATTTTACGCCGTTTATATATAATATATATATATATATATATATATATGTATAAAATCGCGTGCGTGCGTGCGGTGTGTGTGTGTGTGTGTGGGTGTTTTACAACACCGTTACGTTTATGAACTTTTTATACAATGTTGAATAATAATCGATAATTTTTTTAAACCCGAAGAATTTAATTAACATTGTGAATACATATTTTATTATGTTACTAACGGTATTTCATTGTTAAAAAAATGTTAAAATTATTTTAAATTGCAAATCTTTGTCTTTATTTGTAACAAAATATTAGTTAAATAAATGCTCTTTACGATTTCAAATTGCAAATAATCAAATGTCTAATAATGTGTCGAGTTTGATTTTAAACTTCCTTTTCTCCTTTTTTTCTTTATTATTAATATAACAATTTTAATGTATTAGACACCGTACTGCGTGAAGTTATTTTAAATTTAATGAAGCGTTGCTTCTAGTTCATCATATTGTATTATAATATTAATTCCATCGCGCTTTGACTGCTCAAATTAGTTCACTATAAAGAGCAAGAGAAAAAAATGATAAGAAAGAAAAGAAATGTAAAGAAGAATATGTAAATTTATTCATTCTTAATTATTAATAAGTAAAAAGAATTGTTTATTTTTATACTGTGTGTTATATAACACACGAATGGTTATCTTCATCAGTGATAAGAGATGTAAAATTGATTCAAAAACTCTTTAATAATTTCGCCGCGTGTGATATTAATATTCGCTATATTATCAACAACTAATTTTTCACATTTTGTGCATCTATATACATTATACAATATAAATCAGTGTAGTTTTCAACATTAAAGCTCGTGTTCTGATTCCCATCCGGATGTTCTCAGAGTGTCATGTCATTCTTGTTTAACGTTCGGTAAATAACAAGGGTAGAGTGATATCTGGGTGGCACTCGAGTGGGAATCTGAACATAGCCAAACACGAAAAGGGAAAGAGGAAAAAATGAAGAGAAAGGGGAGGAGAGAGAGGGGGAGAGAGAGAGAAAGAGAGGGAGAGAGAGAGAGAGAGAGAAAGAGGGAATGGAAAGGTAGCAATAACACATTACTCTTTATTAATAGCTTAACGTAGAAATCAAATGAGCAGAATGCTAAAGGTTTTCTCGTCTATATCGGATCAATTGATGGTTGGGTGTGTCCCTGAATATCGTAGAAATTCCCATTGACTGCACCCTTCCAAATTGCACGCAATTAAAAGTCGCATTTTGTAATGCATTTTAATTTTAATGTTATAAATCTTCTTCATAAAAATTCTGGAAAATTATTCGATTGTTAAACAAAAATTGGCAAAAAATGGATGCACATAATCTGGGAATAATATTTAGATTAGTATCATCTGTCTGATAATGAATGTTCCTTTTATTAATACGATTTTATATCATTTCCAGGTATCCATGCAAACGGATATACCGACCTGCGTGATATTATTCTCGCTTCTTCATTACTTCCATTTGACAAATTTTTTCTGGATGTTCATCGAAGGTGAGTTAGAAATATGACAGATATGTTGTATCTACCTCTCACAAAATACAAAATATTGTTACACTGAACTACTATGAGAGAGGAAATATCGAGAGCATAAAAGCGTCGCTTGTATTACTCAAAAATTTAAAACTAATAATTTAGAAAAATATCCGCGCATGAGTGCTAAAGAATATTTTAAGTGTGCTTCAAATATTATTACGCGTTCATCCTTACTGTTTCATGTTTATAGGTCTATATCTGTACTTGTTGGTCGTGAAAACATTTACTGGTGATAATATCAAACTGAGACTCTGCTTAGTGATTGGCTGGGGTGAGTGAACTTAATGACTTTAAAATCGCGGGAAAGAAAAGAGTTTTCGGGTCGTCCACATAACAGCATTATGTTTTAAAAACTTTGTATTGATTATGTTTTAACATAATGATAATTAAACAAATAAATAATTAAACTAATAGATAAATAAATTCAGGTATCCCGGTGCTTGTGATAGCCATGTGGGGAATCGCCAAGTCGCTGGATCAGAAAATCATGAACCACATCATGAATCAACCTAACCAGGTATGAATTTAAATGAGAACGTCTCTCTGACGTTACCTGAATATGTATTTGACAGCGAATTTCCGTCTATCTGCGCGAAAAATCTTTCATTTCCTAATAGCGACGTGTAACAGGCTGATCAGACAGCGTTGACAATATATAAAATATCGAGCAAAATTTTAGTCACGTTTGCCTGTTAACGCCTTATCCAAATACTTGACAAGGGTAAAACACGTAAGAGAAAGACAGGAATGACATATAGAAAATATAAGATAGTTTCATATTATATCGACATATGTACGGGTACATCTGCACCGAACGTTCGATCCGGACAAATACTCGATACGCTTCAACAAGTTTAATTTTTTATCATTCGTCCGTGAAAAAAACTTTCCATTGCACCACACAGTAATGCATGTGTATAACAAGGATCGAAAGATTAATCGATAATTTTGATTTACTGAAAACTTTGTTTTTGTCATCACTCTCTTGGAATCGAACATGTGTATATTATGAACAAAAGGCTTCTCGAAACTACTGCAAAATTCTGCAGTAGTACAGTAATAACTTACCTCTTGTTTATAATTTTAAGCAAATTTTACTTAAACAAATTTACAATTTAAAATTTAGTTACAAAAATACTAAATAATAACATGCAGAATTGAGAATTTGCAAATATAAATATTTATATAACATGTTATTTTAAGACATGTTATACACAGAGAGAGAAATATTGGAAAACGTTTGTATAAATATTAAGACGTCCATAATATGTTCATATATGATGAGAGAATCGAATTTTCCTATCTCCTCTATCTTTATAATAATTACACGCACTTGTCGATCTCACAACATCATGCATTATAATTTATAATTATGAACTCGATGTTGGCAGGAAGTGGTACTTTGGAGACATTGCCCCTGGATGATACCGCATCCGTATGACTGGTTTTATCAAGCGTCTGCTGTAATAGTTCTAGCAGTGAACATGATATTCCTTTTCATGATTATGCAGGTGAGTACAACGCTTGAATTAATCTTGGAATTACCTGGCTACTTATATTTTTCGTTATAATCATTCATAGACTGAAAATTTATTCATTCTAATTACTCCTCTACTTTATATGTACATACATATGCGCGCGCGCGTGCGCGTGTGTGTGTGTGTTTACACATTTTTTTACATGTACACAGATTTAAATTATTATTTAGCAGTAGTCTTATTAAGCGTTGATGCGTTTACTTAGTTAGTAAAAAATGATGTCTTACAATATCAAGTGCAATAAAGAAAAATTAACACTATTTTCGATCATATTATTAACATCTTCTAAGAGGCCTGTGAGCCTCAATATTATTAAATTGCTCAATTTAATTTGTAATATTACTGCTCTAGTTCTGTTAGAATTGCATTTCAAGACTGAAAATTAGATTCGGCAGTTTGCAGGATTGAATATGTAGTATATATAAATTCACACGGATTTATTTAAACAATAAAGATCCAGCTTGACCTTTATTTCCGATTTTTGTTGTATCAACACTATTTTAATAAATACTATTGCGGGAAAAAATATCTACTTGCGCCAATTCAATTGATTTAATTACCTAGATGATAATTAGGCGATATGGATGTCAATTCTATTTCATCTAAGATGGGTGCTCTTTGTATTCGAAATAAAAATTATAAACAGTGCTAGGACTACAGACATTTCGATGTCCGAGGCAGAAATAATTCGCTCCTGAGTTGTAAAAAAATATAAGTATAGTAAAATTAGTGTGTATAATGTATATAATATATTAATATATGTATATACATTTTATATTTATATATAAAATATATAATTATATATATATATGTATATTATAGAAGAAAGTCGCCGATACTGACATAGGTCTCCTAAAGTGACGCCCCCTTATTTTTCGGAAACTAACTATTGCACTTTATTAATACTAATAAAATCATGATCTGTTTAGCTAATTAAA
>NW_017300309.1:92507-94359 GCF_001594075.2 Trachymyrmex cornetzi
TAACGAAGTAAAATGATTCTGAAAAATCTTATATACATTCACTTATAGGTACTTTATACAGATAATTCCTGTAAAAGAAAAAGAATAGGAATACGTAGCATTACTGCCTACTGTGTCAGTTTTGGAACCCATTTTTTCAGACGCTCATTTTTGCTTACCTTACGAAAAAATTAATTGAATAATTGCAAATAGTATTATAAAACCTGCTTATACTATCTGATAGAAGAAAATTTTCAGTTTGTAATTACGTCTTTAAAGTTTTATTTTTACCTTTTGTTTAAGAAATATTGTCTAAAAACAAAGTGGTATGTCGGTATCGGCGACTTTCTTCTATATATATTTATACATTCCATATTTATATTATCGACAATATACAGAAGCACTTTACCTGTTTTTTTATATATTGCCGAATTATATTATTATAGTTATAATATTCATCAGTGTTTGTTAGATTCATGTCATGAGAAAAGATGTTTCGTTGATTTGCTCTATGATAAAGTGACAACTTCTAAGGCATACTTGGGGAAGTTATTTATACTTGGAGAATACACCCATCATATTTGGTTTTTTCCAATATCGCAATAAACACCAAGTAACAAGGTGCGACGTTATTTGCCCTCGTTGTAAGATCAAAATGACATCTTTGATGATACTTTAACATAAATAACGTTAACTTGCTGCGCGCCTAGATTATTTCATCAAAATTTATATCCTTATTTCGTTTTTATTTAATTAATACACAGCAAGCGCGGTCGACGGCCGCTCTGATTATAGTCACCGTTAGTACAGTAAATTACTTAAAATATATGTATACATAGAGAAATTTATATTGCTATTTTTGTGTCCATTCAAATTTTTTACCTGAGGCAATTAAGTGACTCGTTGGCCACGCTCTCCCCAGTCCCAACTCTGACTACAACAAATATTTGTTGACAGTAAACGAATAAAATTGCGTATACGCGACGAATAATGTTTTAATTTAACGCAATCTGTGATTTGATTTTAAAGAGAAATGCCGATAAAATGGTCGTCCAATTAATACGTATCCTATAATATAATACTTCTCCCGCACATTGAACTTTTAGTCATATCTCATATACGGTCGTAAAACTTATATATCAAGATAAAACAATTTCTGGATAATCTTATTAATTAGTCGGGTGAATGATAAAAAAGAGCCTCGTTGAAATAAATTTACGAAGAGAGACATTTATTCGAATAACATTCCAGTACTATATTGTCGTTCTCCTAAATTGAGATACATAATATAACGTCGCATGCCCTGCAGGTGCTGATAACGAAGCTTTGGTCTTCTAATAACGTGGAGACGCAGCAATATCGGAAAGCCAGTAAAGCTCTCTTGGTGTTGATACCACTTCTAGGAGTGACGTATGTGTTAGTCATAGCTGGACCTACTGAAGGCCAAGCCGCCAATGCATTCTCTTATGCACGTGCGATTCTGCTTTCTTCGCAGGTAAAAGTTATTTAAAGAATATGAAGAAAAAAACGTAAGCGATCAAATTTAAGCGATAAACAAATTTATCAATTACATTCAAACATTTTCAAGAACTCTGGTACAATTTTATCGTACCTGCAACTTTCCTACGATACAGTAATGTATAAGCTCATTATTGTAAAATAAATCAATCATAATTTTATTATTATACCAGGATAATGTTTGAGAAATAAATTCGCTTATTTTCCAAAAACTATGTTGCGATAGGACGAAAATGAAGATGAACGAAGCAGGGAGGTAGAATAATAGAATGGTTTATACTTTATACACAGCTTTACACTGAGAAAAAAGTTTTGTTGATATATGACCAACAAAAAGTTTTTCGTTGTCCTAACC
>NW_017300309.1:94524-106022 GCF_001594075.2 Trachymyrmex cornetzi
AAAACTTTTTTCTGAGTGTAGCAATAGGCAGAATTTGAGACTCGTTGATCCTTCTAGAAATGAGGGAGAATCTCATTCAATTTTAGAGAGAATTGATTCAATCCAAAATTCTTTTATCATGGCGAAAAGTGACCTCTCGCAATTAAAAATAAAAATAAATATAATAAATATAGTAAGTCTAATAAATAAATGTAATAAATATAATTTCTACCTTTTTTCAGGGATTCTTCGTGGCGTTGTTTTACTGCTTTCTCAATACTGAAGTACAGAATACAGTTAGGCATCATTTCGCACGATGGAGCACTACGCGAAATCTTGAGAGCCGTCGGAGGTATTATAACAATTGGTCCCCTCGTTCAAGAACGGAGAGCATAAGGTACTCGTTTTACGTGTACCTTATGTTAAAAATATATTCATATGTACATAATAAGTCATAAAATATAACAGGATTGATCAGAACCGGGATTAAACATATTTCGGCGTCCGTAAGGCAAAAGAAAAAAGTGTGCCCTCTGTGTGTGTATGTTACAAACGAACGAAATACATTTACTAAGGTCACAGTAAAATAAAAGTATACATTTGTATAAATAATTGCCATACAAAATCATTGCACAAACCAATTTGTTTAAATAAACTCAAACCAGAGTACAAGTATCTCTTATTATATACACATATTTTGAGTCATTGAATCCAAATCCATAAAAACCGTTTATGTTCCATCACGTCCACCTTTTTAGATAATTTTTGAAGAGCATAATGATGAAAACAGAAGAAGATCCGTTAAAAAAAAACGTTTGAGATAGAGCAAAAATAAATATGACATTAAAATGTGGTTGCATGACTGCAAACTAATTGTTATATTTATTTTAGTAAATTAAATAAAGTATAAGAAGGAGAAAAAAATTTTTGCTATTTCACACGTGCAATCAGCGGTTCGGCCATCGAACCTCGATTAGTAGTGGGAGAAACAGTCATAGACGTGAAAAGTTACATTTAATGCCGAGCACTGCTATATTGTAAGCGCTAGTAGTAGATAGAGGGTCGCCAGATTCAGAACGCATTTTTATCGATAAAAGCGCGCTTTTCTATAATTTTACAATATGCGTATAATGTAAACTATGAAGCATGGAATTAGCGCGTTCTAAATACGGGTAAGAGTCTCATAAAATTCTAAAGTATTAAAAAATATTTTCTCAAAACTTAAAAAAATGTCTACACGTAAAAATAGCAAAAAAACTGACTTACACTGAGAAAAATTTGATTATTATAACATTTTACTTGTGTTATCAGAAACAATTAGTAAAATGTTATAGTGTAACTGAACATTTTGCTTCAAATTATTTTATTCCATCAAAACAAAAGATGTATTTATCCATATTCAAATAAGGGATAAATTGATTCAACCAAATGAGATTCTCAATATACTAACTTACCTAACTTGCGTAACTTATCTTCCAAAAGTAACAATTAAAATCCATTTCTGAAAAGATCGTCTATGATTCAGGCAAATCATCTAATTATTTGTTGTACAATGCTACTTACATCGATTAGTTTTACGAACGTGTTGCAAGAATTATAATAACATTTAATATTATTAATAAACAAAAATTTTTTTTACACTTCGCTTAACTTACCGAAATATATGTATATACAACGTTCAATATTCTGCAGCCGCATTCTAATGTCATATATATTTTTATTCTTCCCTCAAATGTTTCTTTCAATTTTCACAGATTTTTCATTATTTTTCATCGATTATTTCAAAAACTAGACGTAATTATAGAGTAATACGATTTAAGAATTTGAATTCAATGATCCAAAATCTATACAAAACATCTATTATGATTTGAGTTTATTTCCAAAAAATTTTTTTATGATTTTGTAATAATATTAATTGTTGTAAAAATTTATAAAAAATATATGTAAGTATTTTTTAATTTAAAATAATACTTTTCTTGTTTTAAACATCGCAAAATTGTTATGAATTATTTTTTATCAAAATTTTTATTCTTACATATATTCCATTTTCATTTAATAAAAATTTGTTATGCATGAATATGTATTAATATGTATAAATATATATAAATATTCATATAAACATGTATAATCATGTATGAAATATGTGCATACATATATCTCTCTTTCTTTTGTAAAATTACCCTTTAATGTAATAGAAATAATAATGTAATGTGAAAACATACAAAATAATTAAAAGTGTAATTTTTACACTATTTGTTTTAAAAAAATCAACTTTGAAGAAATATAAAAAAATTACTTATGTATAATTATATATATAAATTGATCATACTGTGTAGTGTGTATGACCAATTTTTCTACATTTTTCCAAACTTGTTTTTTTTCTAAAACAAACAATGCGAAAATTATCCTTTTAATTATTTTTGATGTTTTTATATTATTATTATTATTTTTATCACACTAAAAAGTAATTTTACAAAAGAAAGAGGAATGTATGAACATGTGTGGACATATTTCGATCATATATATATGCAGTGGCGAAGCGAGAAAAATGTTTCGGCAAGGGCTGTAGAAATTAGTTTTTTTAAATGTTCTTTTTTATACTAGTGACACATTTAGTAAGCATAAACAAAAAAAGTTTAATTTAAAACAAAATAAATTCAATAGCAAAAAAATTATGATAATTTGTATACATGTGTTGTAATGTCGCGTCGCAGACGTTTCGCTGAAGCTGCATATAAATTGTTATAATTTGTTTACTATTATATTTAAAGATCTAAAACTTTCCAGGAAATTTCTTCAAATATTCAACTACAATATAGCATTATAATGAAAATTTTTAATTCGAAAATTCGTAACATAACTTTAACGTTTGAAAAAGAATTTACTAAATTCGACAAAATATTATTAAAAATCCGCCATTTTGTTATAAAGTGTTTCGAAAATTTCGGAATAGCTCTACAAGTTGCAGAATATGTCAAAGATTATTCTGTAAAAATTTGAATAATAAATATTAATATCCGGCTGAGATTTCGCGAGTTAAAGTGCTGCCGTTCTTCCAACGCCACTTTTTGCGGTTGTACTAACAGCAACATTTTTCTTCCGTGTAATTTATCGAAGTTTTGTTTACGTACCAAATACCAAGGAAAATCAACAAATGTAGTTTTAATACATAATAAACGATATTTTTACTAACTAAATTAAATATGAGAACTATCTCAACAAGATTTAATTTCCTCTTTCAAAACTATTTGATATTTACGGCTCAATAATTTTTTACATATTCTTATGAAATTATTGGAATTATTCAGAATTTTGGGGGAGGGGGCTGCAGCCCCCACAGCCCCCCTCCCCGGCTACGCCACTGTATATATGATTATACATGTTTACGAATATTTATGTATGTTTATACATATTTATACATATTCATGTAGGAATAATTTTTTTACACAACAAACGCTCAACGACAGATATACATACTCACTATTAGCGAATGAATTAAAATATGTAGAAATTTTTTATAAGACCTTCAAATTTTTAAATATTTTTATAGACAAGTGCCTTGTTTGACCCTAGTCCCGGCTCTGAACTATTAATCTTTCTTAACGCGAAGTTGTAATCAACATCAAAGTCGCAGTCTAATTTCAAAAAGTTTCTAGTTTTACGAAATAAGTTTTGCGAATTTTTATCGATTCACTGATTGATCACTCACTTTACTGCACTTTTAGCACTTTATATTTTTTGGCAATTTTATAATTTTGTTATTTCAAAATTAAGAATTCTCACTTTTTTAATTCTCTTTTTTTTCGTCATCGACCGTAGATTGTGCCAGCCATTGAATCCGTACCGAAAGCGGGAGTCTACAGTAAGTGAGACTACCACTACGACAGTGATAGGCTTGAATTCCACCACGACATTCCACCTCGATAAATCCAAAGGAGTTATTTCGGAAGCTCTCAACGAGTGATATAAGATTCACTACAGAGATTTTAATGTAGTGGAACAAATCCCCTCGCATTGTTACAATTAGCAATATCTCAGATTGCATCACTCGATTGACCATATGTTCTTTACGCGAATGGCGGACCATTGTATAATATATGAAAATTGTTGCAATTCGTGACGCTTTCCCCGAGATTCTACAATTAATTTTTGTGAAAGAAATATCCTCGATACTCGACACACCTACTCGATATTTTCACATCTCGCCAAGACAACTGGACAACTCTCACATATATCACTGCGGTATCTTGCTGCGGTTTTGTTGGATTATAATGTCGAATGAGAAATTATATATAGATTTTTCATCTTTGATGTTCATATGTGCAACGTCGTAACTCATCGTTATCGACGATATTGATTTATGTAAAGTATGCAAAAAAAATTTACTTTTTATAATAGACTATGAAATAATCAATAATTATCAATTAATTGTCTAATAATCAATAGTTATCAATTAATTGTCTAATTAATTATCATAAGGTCCATCTTTTTTGAAAATATATAATATAAAACCTAGATATTATAACATGTATCTAGATTGTATTGCACATTATTTATTTATTAATGCAGAAAAAAGCTGAGAGAAACTATTTATGGTATTTACGGTATAAAAATAAATTCATTTTTATGTATAGTGCAAACAATCAAAAGATTTTGTTCTTTTGCCTTTGACTCTATAATTCAATATAACTGCAGAAAAACCTATATAATATATACTCAGAATCTCAATTAATAGATATACATATGTGTATATAATTCTTAAGTGTTAATTATAATTATAAGAGGAATCACGACAGATAAATTTCTATTGAACTGCATTGAACTTTGTATTGCAGATAATAGATATTGCTTGACATCACTATACAATAATAATTTTCGTTATCGTTGTTACATAATAAGTAAAACCCGGATGAATGTCATAACGCAATATATAGCTTAAGTAGCAGTAACTGAAAGTAAGATAATCACAACTCGATCTCTACGATATCGCTATTTCTTATTCACAATTAGCGTTCAATGCGTGTTGCGTTATGATGATATATTTAAGCTATACGTGTGAATTTCATGATAAATATTTTTCGTTAAAAGATTTTGTAGATGTTAGGCATTGCACTCATGTCGAAAAAACGGAAATTAATTTGTCTTTCCTCCTCTCTCTCTCTCTCTCTCTCTCTCTCCTCCCTCCCTCCCTCCCTCTCTCTCCCTCTCCTACCTCATCTTTCCTTTTTTTCTCTTCCTCTTTCGTATTGATACAAAAATTTTAATTTCTCTTTAGTAAGAGTTAGAAACCCCATGTACATACTAAACAAGGGGAAACATTGCATATTTTACAATAAATTAAGACATTGATTGTCCAAATTTAAACTAGAACACTAACTTAATCCAATAAATCGATAATCATATCAATAATGATATTATCAGTTAAATTGCATAAATTACGTAAAGATCTGTAAGTTATAACGGAAACAAAAATGTATGATTACATTGAAAAAATTCTCATAGCTCATATTTTTCAGAATTTTTCATATTTTAAATTTATCAAGATATCTGAAAAATGCCTCTTTAAACTTCTTCAAATTTTATAAAGTTTCTTATAACAAAATGAGAAACTTTAATATTTCAGAATTCACATGTGTATAATGTATGTATGTATAATATATAAAAAGAGATCTAAAAAAGATGTAGACTTTTTCAGCATTTCTAAAAAATGTTCTTTAATTAATTTGTATCAATTAAAAATTTGAAAAATTTTCTAAAAAATTAAATAGAAATTCTAAAAATTTTCTAAGAAGTTAAATAAAAATTTTTTTAATTAAATAGAAATTTTTTAAAATTCTCTGAAATTCATATAGAAATCCTGAAAAATTATTTAAAGAATTCTAAGAAAGATATTCACCGAAATGCACATTGCAGTGGGATGAGATATTCCAAAAAGTGATATCAGAAATCAAATTTAAAATGTTGATACAAAATCATAATAGTTTTATAAAACAGACATTTTTGAAAGTACTTATCTCTAGAATATTAGGATGGAATAATTCGTTTATATTTAACAGGAATAGTAAGTAAAACATAATATTATAGAATTGATATTCTTAACTTACATTTATAAAATATTTTTTATCTGAGAATTTCTCAAATTTCTAATGACTATTGTATGAACTTTTTTTATCTGTATTATGGATCAAAAAAATAAAATTATGAAAATATTAAAGGTTGTAATATATAACCATAAAATTTAAATATTAAACAATTAATCTCACAATACGATTGACCTTTGCATATGATCATCTATTTATCCTTGACTCCATAGCTTTTTTTAGAAAAGGATGATGCTTTTACATTTTACAGGATATCTGCTTCAAAATTAACTTGCCCATATTTACCATTCCTCGTTTATTATTAACAAAATCCTTTACTGAATACAAGGATGTCCCATTTTAATAAATGCACTTAAATATCTTAAGAACCATTAGATAAGATTATCAAGATTTGCTACTTTTTCAAATTGTATTATATTTCGAGGGAAAAACATTTTAATTTAAAAAAATTGGTCTTCGGTGAGAGCGTCCAGTTAAAATAAAGTTCAACTTTATTTTTTGGCATTTCCTTTTTATATACATCAACGTTTTCATTGTTAATTTATTTTTTAACTCATTACCTAGTCCATGGCTAAACCAATAAAGTTACCAAAAAAGTAATTATTGAAAATAGGACTAGAATATAAAGAAATTTTTGAAATAAAAATCCATTTTACAACACGTTATAAATAAATTGTTAAATATCGACTATAGAGGGAAACTAATATCAATCAATTCTGCGGCAAAAATTAAAAAAGACACACGTATAACTTCTTCTCTTCTCGTATGTTGCCGTCCTCCGATTAATTACACAAAAAAATTAAACAAAATCACGAGTTCTCTTAGAACTCGTTCCAGCTCATAGCTAGACCATAGTAAAGTTAACAAAAAATAAAAAATAACAAATGAAAAGTTATACGTATTTCTTTTGTAATTTTTCTCACAAAATCGATTTGCGTAATCAGTTCCCTCTACAGACAATATTTAATAATTTGTTACAAAAATAATTTTTGTAATGCTTTTTATCATATTTAACCTTCGAACCACACACTGGGTCTTTCGTGTCCATGCATTAAAAATAATCATTTTTGTACTTTAATAAAATTAAAAACTGCTTTTTTCTTCAAAAATCAAAGTTATAATTTTTATATCAAAACTGAATTATTTTCTTTTTCTGGTGCAGAAAGTAATTTCCATAATTTTTTTAAACTTTTTTTTTCCAATGTTTGCATAACAGGATAATTTAGTAGAGACCTTAAAGAATATGTGTGAATTTTTACAGAATTTTTCGAGCACTTTAAGAGCCTTAAAATCGAGTCGGACACAAATGATCCATGTGTGTCATCTAAAGGTACCGAAAATAAGTGTGTGATTCGAGGGTTAAGATCAACGACTTTAAACATTTTTTTATTGGAATTTTCATATCAATATAAAGATTTAAAAAATTGTAAGTTTTATAATTTTGGCACAACTTTATACTTTTGATGGGTCTATATATCTCACTGTGGGATGTATTAAATGAATTTGTAACAAAGTACTTACCTTTGTTCAAATACAGCATGTATTGTTTGCAGATACGACATGTTCTAATGTGTGACCTGATGTTTTCTAATGCGTACTGTATCTTATATAAGTTTAATCATATATAGAGTAAGGCAGGGCTATTCCATCAGTTTAACTTTGAAGTAATACGAAAATTTACGGTAGCACAAACAATATATATCTCTTTGCAGTATCGTGCTTATAATGACATTATATAATTATTATGTGTGCTGAACAGCACACATATTGATTGAATAATCAATATGTGTGCTGTTCAGAACATAGACATTATCGCGAGAAATGGACGAAAAAGCCCCGCTCTACCCTATACATGTCCCAGCGTATATGTTAGCTGGCGTAAAAGAAACGGGTATTTTGTATATGTGAGCACTTCTGCTGTCAAGTTGCGTAATTTATTATAATTTACTATAATTACTGAAAAATAAACCCTAATCGATCTACATCCACCCGAAATCTTTTTTGTCCTTTTTTGCTTTGGGTTCTAGGTCCATTTTTTCAAGTATTGACATGTATTTTTTAAGTATTGAATTTAAAAACCTATATATGTACGTATATATATGTATACACTATACATGTTACAATATGCTATTTTAAATTGTATTTAAAAAGTATATACGTCTTAATACTTTTGGAACTTCCACGGGTATTTTCGATAAAGAAGCTATACATTTCGCGGATCATTTCCGAGGCCAGATCCAATATTGGAATGCCAACGTTTTGTGAACATTGCAATTAAATCTTTTTATTTATGTATTTATTTAAATTTATCTAATATTAAATAAAATTTTTCAAGTGACTTTTTTATTTAATTTTCCGAGAACTTTCTTGCTACAGTATTTTAAGTCGTGAATTTTGGTATACCCTGTAAAATAAATAAATTTATCTTTTCAAAACGATTAGATAAGAGACTAAAAAAGAAAAGTGGAATTATAAAGTTAGTTTAAAAGTAAAAAAGATATTGTACAATCGCATTATAAAGTCACAAAAGTGCAAAAAATATCTACCAAAATGGTACCTGATCGTTGCAAAAATTTATTTTCTCTTTGCACATGTTTTGAAAAAAAAATAAATGTATCTTTCACACGGTAAAATATAGAATAAAACAGTATATGAATTTTAGCGAGACTCCGATATAGATATTTACTAAAAATATACGTACACATATAGATCGAATATGTATGTGTTGTGTGTATACACATGCACGCACAGAATATGTATGCATACATACATGTATATATATATATATATATATACAGAGAGAGAGAGAGAGAGAGAGAGAGAGAGGGGGGGGCTCCTTTTGCCTACTTTGCCTACAGCACCTTTTACCTACATCTCTTTTGCCTACAAATCGATTGCCTACATGCACTTTTGTGCACAAATAAAAATTTTGGAAACGGAGTTACTTTTGCCTACATGTACTATTGCCTACAAGTATTATTGCCTACAGCTCTATTGCCTACATGCACTTTTGCGCACAAATAAAAATTTTAGAAACGGAATTACTTTTGTCTACATGTATTATTGCCTACATGGATTATTGCCTGCAAGTATGTATTATTGCCTACAGCTCTATTGCTTACATGCACTTTTGCGCACAAATAAAAATTTTAGAAACGGAGTTACGTTTACCTACATGCATTATTGTCTACATGAATTATTGCCTACATGTATTATTGTCTACATGAATTATTGCCTACATGTATTATTGCCTACAAGCACTTTTGCGCACAATTACAAATTTCAAAAATAAAGTCACATTTGTCTACATATATTATTGCCTACATGTGTTATTGCCTACAGCTCGAATGCCTACTTACACTTTTGCACACAAATAAAAATTTTAGAAACGGAGTTACTTTTGCCTACATGTATTATTGCCTACAAGTATTATTGTTTACAGCTCTATTGCCTACATGCACTTTTGCGCACAAATAAAATTTTTAGAAGCAGAGTTGCTTTTGCCTACAGCTCGATTGTCTACAAGCACTTTGGCGCACAAATATAAAATTAAAGTTAAGTAAGAAAATAATTTATATTTTTAGGAAATCTGTCATGTGAACAGTGGAGTGTCAGCGTAGACAGTGTCCTTGGATATACAATAACTTTTTTTGGGACTATTTTCCCAAAAAAATCTAACCCTAACCAAACCATTTGTTGATGTGAAATAGCCCTTATTTCGCGTGGAAAATTTTGAGCTGTAGGCAATAACGTGTGTAGGCAATAGAGCTGTAGACAATAATACTTGTAGGCAATAATATATGTAGGCAAAAGTAACTCTGGTTCTAAAATTTTTATTTGTGTGCAAAAGTGCATGTAGGCAATCGAGCTGTAGGCAATAATACGTGTAGGCAATAATACATGTAGACAAATGTGACTTTATTTTTGAAATTTTTAATTGTGCGCAAAAGTGCTTATAGGCAATAATTCATGTAGGCAATAATGCACGTAGGTAAAAGTAACTCCGTTTCTAAAATTTTTATTTGTGCGCAAAAGTGCATGTAGGCAATCGAGCTGTAGGCAATAATACTTGTAGGCAAAAGTAACTCCGTTCTAAAATTTTTATTTGTGCGCAAAAGTGCATGTAGGCAATCGAGCTGTAGGCAATAATACTTGTAGGCAATAATACATGTAGGCAATAATACATGTAGGCAAAAATAACTCCGTTTCTAAAATTTTTATTTGTGCGCAAAAGAGCATATAGGCAATAGAGCTGTAGGCAATAATACTTGTAGGCAATAGTACATGTAGGCAATAATACATGTAGGCAAAAGTAACTCCGTTTCCAAAATTTTTATTTGTGCGAAAAAGTGTATATAGGCAATTGAGCTGTAGGCAATAATACATGTAAGCAATCGATTTGTAGGCAAAAGAGATGTAGGCAAAAGGTGCTGTAGGTAAAAAATTTGTAGGCAAACTCCCATATATGTACATACATACATACATATATATATGTATACTTTCATGTTTATATTTACACATACACACATAAACAAACCCGTAAAAATGAAAGACTTATCATGTAACTACACAGTTGACTACATATCTTTGGACATTGTAATATTTATGTACATAGTGTTAAAATATAAAATTCTTTAAGAATGTGCTAATTCTGAATTTTACATATACACAAGCAGTTGTAATGTATATAATTGTTATCTAAATAAATATTTCGCAAAGAAATATTCCACTATATACAATAAAATAAATTCAATCGCTTTGTGTCCGTTTATAAAAACTTTTATATCAAATTTTTTCTTGTATACACTTCATTTTTCTGAGCATCATTTTTCTTTCTACGGTATATGAAATATATATTATTATTATTAAACAGAAAATGTATTGCATCTGTTTATAAAATATTTATTCGATCATCTACTTAAACCTAAAATACCAAAAATGCGCAAACAGAATAGAATGTACATATTAAAGCTCATCAAATTAGAATTGTATGTATATAATAACATATTAGATTCTATCTGCACGATATTAAAATATATATCTTTTGAAACATCTTTGATTTAAAAATATTAAAATGATTATTATAAAAATGCAATACAAAAAATTAATTTAAAAATATTTTCCGTTTAAATGTATATACATATGTGTGTGTGCGTGCGTGTGCGTGTGTGTGTGTGTGTGTACATATATAAATACAAATATAATATACAATATAAGTATAGTATATATAGTATATACATCTTAAAGAATACTGTATACATACATATACATATATATATACATATACTATATATACATATATATATTCTTTAAGATATACAAATGTGTTGTTTTACACTTAATATGAATATTAGAAAAATGTACTGAAAAACTGTAAAAATATTAAGTATTCTAGGATAAAATAAAAATATACCTTTA
>NW_017300309.1:106120-109023 GCF_001594075.2 Trachymyrmex cornetzi
CTCTCTTCGTCATTGTCTCTCCCCCACCTGCCACCCTCATCCCACCCCTCCCCTCTCTCTCTCTCTCACTCTATCTATCTATCTATATAAATATCTGATGTGTACTAATGCGGTATATGAATGTAAAAGAAAAAATTTGAAAGAAAAAAAATATGCATGCTTCTTTATGGCTGTGTTCTGTAATTGATTGTGAATACTGAAAAAAGCTATAATGCACATAACATAAACTATAAATTTTCAGCGCTGGCAGTAAATTTGAAACACAGTCTATATAACGCTACCGCAAATTATATAAGAAAGAGAAGATTCTAAAATTGCAAAATGCAAAATAACACTGATCCAACAAGTAAAATATTACAACAGTAAGATGCATTAATTCCTTTTACATTAATAATTTTCTTACAATTATATTAAAATATCAGTAACTTAAGTTCAATGATATC
This sequence comes from Trachymyrmex cornetzi, assembly GCF_001594075.2. Classification (NCBI taxonomy): domain Eukaryota; kingdom Metazoa; phylum Arthropoda; class Insecta; order Hymenoptera; family Formicidae; genus Trachymyrmex; species Trachymyrmex cornetzi. The sequence goes on from NW_017300309.1 coordinate 106,564, forward strand.
AAAGCTGTTAATCTAATTTTGTGTATATAATTTCAATATAAAATGCACTTATATTTACTGTTATACGCATCAATATAATCGTAATATCAAAAGTTTAATATAAAATCTGTAATCTCTCATACACATTCAATACTATAAATTCTTTGTTAAATATCCAATACTGCTAAGATGATCTTTTTAAATGATTTAAATTATTATTTTAAAAGATTAATTTGATTCTATATTAACAGTAATATAAAAGACAATATGTATAAGATTTCTATTTCTGGTAATATCAACATCAAGATAAATTTTTAAAATAAATTTTCGTTTACCGAAGTATATCTACATACTAAAAAATGTAACTGATAATAATAATTGAAAATTATTTCATATAGCGGTAGCAAACTTTTAAAAAAAATTGAAATTAGTCGATTTTTGTATAAAGAAAGGATTGGACTTGCATTCTGCATTTCACGATTCTTGCTATACTGAGATATTAGAAGGAAAAAGTTAATAGAAATCTAAAGAAAATATTCTGCGTTCTAGTTTTGGACTAAAAAAAATTATGGATATCCAAAACTAAAAAAAAGCTCCTTAAAAATACAACTAAATTGCATGGAATGTACGCGCCAGGAAACGATATCCTCTAGAATGATTAACAAATTTAATTGGGTACTTTCCATTTATACGACTTTTGATGATACTTATATTTCGATTTAAGTTATATAGTTCGAAAGTTAACTAACTTCATTATAATAAACGAAAAACATGTGTCGTATGTAGACATTGATGTGTATTATATTCCAAATAGCTCAGAAATACGCGAAATTAATTCGTTTTCGTTTAATTTGTAACAACAGCATAATTTGTTAATATAAAATGAATTGGTTTACGATTTCAGTTACATTTCAGATATATTTGCGTACATATAAATACACTCTCGAGATACAATATTTTCATGACATAATTTAACAAATAGAATTTGGTTTATATTTCTTTGCTTTCTGTACATCTTTTAGTTTACTATCTAATCGTAAGCAAAATTAATCGACTTGAAATATGGAGAAACATATTAGGAAACAAATTAATTGGAAAGCACCCATTAACTATTAACAAATCTTTATGTATAAACTTACATTCATCTACTACATTGACAACTGCATTTATCGATGTGACCATATTGTTTTTTTTTTCTTACTTCTTTTAATGAAATAAGAGCTAACAATATTTTGTACAAGTTTTATGATACAAATATATTAAGATAATCCAGATTATATATATATATCATATATACTATATGTATAATTTAGAGTTACAAGTCCTTGCAAGGACTCAATTTTTTCTTGTACAAGGCAATATCTGTTCCTTCTAATGGCATTAAAAAAAATGTTTTTTCGATTTCTCTTTGTTTTCTTGCTAGTATCCCTCGCCCTGTACTGGGAAAATTAAAATCTACGTAATTCGCTTATGCCCCTTCCCCCCCCTGTACAGGCACAATATTATCTTTACTTTTATTCACTTTGATGATATCAACCGTGAGGTGTCTTCATGGTTCTGATATTTTGGTTTGCCATGAGTGAAAGGCAGGTATCTGTACTTGATCATATGCTGCAAATAGAACAAAAAAAAATTACATAAATTTAAATTAAATCTGCAGTAAAAAATAAATTAAAGGTTAAATAAGCTTTCAACTTGAATAGAAGACTTTATCGATCATTCATACCAATTTTCCCGAAATTATTTCGCGAAAAACGTTTATTTACAGAATGCGTTCAATTTAATGTTTAATTCCTGCAGAAGACTTCTCGGATTTAAATTTAGATTTTATAAAAATCTTTTGTTTTTTTTCTCATTTTCAATAGGATACTGTATTTAACTTTTTCCATGTAACTTTAAGCGTGACTATTATAGAATATATAAAAAATATGAGTAAAATAAAAAGTAAATAATAAAAATGAAAGCTATACAAATTTACCATCGATTCCTTACCTTTATTTGCCGCTTCATTGTGATACAGAATAATGTTATGAAATACATAACAAGTATCGGCCAGAATACTGGTATGTTAAAGCAATCAAATAGAGTGCATATCATGGCAACAACTGTAGATTTTGTTACTGAATACCAGAATTTAAATTCAGGTAATCTTCTAATGAACGGCCTGAATTCCTCATTTGATCTTGTAGGTAACTCAGGACCTTCTCCATCTGTAATTTTATTTCATGTTAAAGAAAAAAAAAGAGTATATCCCATGTTAAATAAGAGAGAGAGACAGTATAAAATCTCTTATCTTTAATAATTAATAATTGTATTCGGACTCTCAAATTCAACAAATTAAAAGTATGACTAAATTAGGCTAATGAGAGTCAAGCAACGTTGAACGGCGCAAAGATAGGTGAAAACCATACTCAGATGTTAGCTTAAAGTCTTCTGTATTTGGACGTTTCGACTCTCTTTGGAGTCATCCTCAGCAATAAG
>NW_017300309.1:109465-110773 GCF_001594075.2 Trachymyrmex cornetzi
TGACTCCAAAGAGAGTCGAAACGTCCAAATACAGAAGACTTTAAGCTAACATCTGAGTATGGTTTTCACCTATCTTTGCGCCGTTCAACGTTGCTTGACTCTCATTAGCCTAATTTAGTCATACTTTTAATTTGTCTTATCTTTAAATTACATTAAATTTAACTCTGATCTGTACTTTTCAATTGTTTGAATCTAAATCTAAATCTTTTCATTAAATTAAATCACATTGCTCATTTGTTGAAAATGCATCATTTTTAATTTCTTTCTATGTATAATTCATAATACAATTGTATAGAAAAGTTTAAAATGTATCTAGCAAATTGCTTACCATCAAAAAAATCCATGGCAGGATCAATTTTTGGAGTAAGAAATGCTATGAATAAATTGAGGTGATAAATTCCTAGTGCATATGTGACAATATACCACCCCTGTAAATATGAAAGTGTTTCTGTAGTACCGTGTGATACAATTGTAAAGAACTAAGTTTGCACACAATTTAATAGAAAATACCGTACTTGAGAGATAAATATACGTAGAATAAAAAGTACTAATAAGAATAAAGCAAATGTCCAACGCGATATTACATGAGGAGTCCATAGATCTAGGTATCTTTGATATATCTGAAATGGAAGAAAAAGAGATTTTATAAATTATAGTATGGTATTTTAATAGAAGAAAATATAAAACTGAATAATTGTGTGTATATTATATAAAATATTAAATATTATATATATATAGTTAAATATTAAATATTATATAGATAAAGTGTTTATATAAAGGATTATAAACTCATATTAACCTGTGATATTCTTATTATCCCTTGACTGAAAATATTTTTTCTCACTGAGCTACCCAAGTCTTCATCCTGCATCATTTTCTCTCACTGCAAACATAAGACTTTATTGCAATTAAATGTAAATTAATATGAACCAAAGTAGCCCTGCAAAATGTTATTTATAAAAATCAACTTTGTTGCACATATATACAATAAATATATTGTATACAAATAGTAAAAAATTAATTATATAAATAATATTCATAAAAATTGATTTATATATCAATTAACATTGTCTATCAAACTCGGATAGGATTTTTTTTTCTTCTCTATGAAAAAAAATATACCTATCATGTTGTAAACAAATTTTGTAAGTAGAAATGAAAGTCTTTAAAGATTATCCCCGACGTATCTTCCTGTTTATATAGCCGTTAAATATAATTTCTTATAAATGTTAAGTGATATACTCATGCTTTGTTACAATTGATATTGACATCATTCTGAATCGAATTTATAGCAATTACACTCGTTTC
>NW_017300309.1:111821-114737 GCF_001594075.2 Trachymyrmex cornetzi
TAAATATGAAAGTGTTTCTGTAGTACCGTGTGATACAATTGTAAAGAACTAAGTTTGCACACAATTTAATAGAAAATACCGTACTTGAGAGATAAATATACGTAGAATAAAAAGTACTAATAAGAATAAAGCAAATGTCCAACGCGATATTACATGAGGAGTCCATAGATCTAGGTATCTTTGATATATCTGAAATGGAAGAAAAAGAGATTTTATAAATTATAGTATGGTATTTTAATAGAAGAAAATATAAAACTGAATAATTGTGTGTATATTATATAAAATATTAAATATTATATATATATAGTTAAATATTAAATATTATATAGATAAAGTGTTTATATAAAGGATTATAAACTCATATTAACCTGTGATATTCTTATTATCCCTTGACTGAAAATATTTTTTCTCACTGAGCTACCCAAGTCTTCATCCTGCATCATTTTCTCTCACTGCAAACATAAGACTTTATTGCAATTAAATGTAAATTAATATGAACCAAAGTAGCCCTGCAAAATGTTATTTATAAAAATCAACTTTGTTGCACATATATACAATAAATATATTGTATACAAATAGTAAAAAATTAATTATATAAATAATATTCATAAAAATTGATTTATATATCAATTAACATTGTCTATCAAACTCGGATAGGATTTTTTTTTCTTCTCTATGAAAAAAAATATACCTATCATGTTGTAAACAAATTTTGTAAGTAGAAATGAAAGTCTTTAAAGATTATCCCCGACGTATCTTCCTGTTTATATAGCCGTTAAATATAATTTCTTATAAATGTTAAGTGATATACTCATGCTTTGTTACAATTGATATTGACATCATTCTGAATCGAATTTATAGCAATTACACTCGTTTCAAATATCCATCTTGGGATCGAGCGAGTGAAGAGTGAAAACTCTTCTCGAGGAGAATCGAGTCGTCGTTGCAATAATCCTTTAATGCAAATTCAAGGTTGTGTGAGGTTGCGATCGAGCTGTCGCGTCGATTCACCGACAAATTCACCGTGCATAGAGACGAGAGTGCAACCACGATGCATCATGGACTATATAGATGACTAGACTTAATAAACGATCAGACTTAATTCTAAACCAAACAAAAAGAAAATCCTCGTCGCGATATTTATTGATACCTATTTTAATCACGAGAGAAGCAGCGATTCCGGTCATACCAAGTGACATGGCATGGTAGACCATGACATGCTACGTTAACCTAACCCTAACCTCTCAAATTTTACAGTACGGTGAAATATCGAACAATCTCGAGAACGCGTCGCATGATTATTTACCTGCAATATTTTTTGCGTCGTCTTTTCCACCGCGAATAACACCAACCTTACGCCGAATAATTTAAAAAAAATAGATATATATATACATAAATATATAACACGTCACATCAAAAGCACACTATTTAGACGTTCCATAGAGCAATACAGAATTGGCAAAAATTTTACGAGGACAGAGGAATGACGAGGAAGGCGCCACGACGGTCCGTAATCGCGACACGACACGACCAACTGACGACCGCAACGCGACCACCCCCCCGTAACGTAAAACGTAACCTGTAACTTACCAGCAGTACCAGCAGAGAAACCTGAGAGAGGACATGAGACATGAGGACCTTTTTCTCACAAACTATTGCCCAGCGCACTACTGCCCTCTAAAGATAGTAATATTCACTTTTTTGTATCAGGAGGTCGATTCTGTATCTTCAAACAAGGTGAAAATGACAAAAGTGAGCAAACATACTAGATGTTGACCAATGAAATTGTCAATATTCTAGTAAATTCGCTCACTTTTATAATTTTCACCTCGTTTCGAGATACAGAATCGATCTCCAGTAGCAGGATCCTCTGAACGTCTTATGGCCCCGGCACACCAGCGCGATGTTCGTCGCGCGCGTCACGCGAAATCCAATGAGAGTATGGCCCTGTGCACAATGGAGGAAATATTAGGAACAGGAATAGATATTAAGATTTCAACCTATCAGAAACCGTCTATTCCGATGCAACTGGTATCTGATAGGTTAAAATTTTAATATCTATTTCTGTTCCTAATATTTCCTCCATTGTGCGCAGGGCCTATATCTTTAGAATGAGAACATCGGTAAAGCTGTACACTCATTGGACATCGCGTGTCGTGCGCGACAAACATCGCGTTGGTGTGCCGGAGGCATTATGGCGCGATCCCAAGGTGCGGAATTGACGCATGTAGAATTGGCGGAACGTTCGTGATTGGTCGTAGCTTCATTCCGCCGATTCCGTCGTTTTCTGTTGCGCAAATTTATTTCTTTCGCGGATTCCGCCGATGCATGCGTATGTGCGTGTGCACGTACACCCACGGTAATTGATTCTGTCCCTCGGAAATTTTCACAAAATGAGAAATGACCACCGTATCCGGGTGTCATATCATCCTTATTTAACGTTCGATAATTGTTTGTGGGAATAATGTGTTCCGACAAATAACGAAATCCGTATTTTTAATGACAAACAAATAAAACTTTATTTTGTGAGAGGTTTACAAAGCTCACTTGTCTCTTCAACAAGAAAAAGTAAAGAATTACAATCATGGAGAACATTTGTCTCCCTTGAACTTAAAATAATCTAGAGAGGGTACAAACATGGTATAAGGATAAGGATATGCTCACGCGCATGCGACCAATCAAAATTGTCGAAGTGTGACGTCACACAACAAGCGGTAAATTTAAAACTGCTGTTTCCAACCAACTTATGTTAGCAGCATTCTCGTCAGATATTTTATTTTGATTTAAAGTTTACAGGAAAAAATACGTTTTGAAATAATTTAAGAACTAATGAATATCCTGTAACAAAATGTAACATAAGTAAACATTACAAACTCAATAAAGATAGAAGAATTTATTATGAAATTTATTATCTTA
>NW_017300309.1:115113-119443 GCF_001594075.2 Trachymyrmex cornetzi
GCGCAGTGGGTATCCACGGCGTGAGCATACCCTTATCCTTATACCATGGGTACAAACAATTTTCCTTTGTGTGTGTATGTGTGAGCGCAGGATTGTCAACTTAAACTTCTAGTAATCTAAAGACGCCACAATACTCCCCTCCGAGTAAATTGAAATAAACTACGAAATGGACTTTTTTAGGTCTTTAATATGTGCGAAGAGCTACAGGTGGAGGCTTCGCAGGTTTGTTGGTTGCACTTTCTTCATCAGGAACAGCCTCGAAAAATGCAGGCTTTAATCTTTCTGTGGAAATAGTCGTAGATTTACCCTTGTAGTCAACTTCGAATATCCTATCTGTGATGCGTTGCAAAACTTGAAAGGGACCTCGTACGGAGGTTCAAGAGGCTTTACCGCGTCTACTCTTATAAAAACGTGGGTGCAGTTATCGAGACCTTGGTAAGTGAAAGATCTATCCTTTCTGTGATATGCCGCAGAGGAAGGTCTAATTGAGCGTATGTTTTGTCTAAAACGTTCTAAAAAAAAGACAAGGTTCATTAGTTGGTTCTATATCTAGGAAAAACTCACCAGGAAGACGTAGTGAAGTTCCATAGAGAAATTCCGCTGCAGAGGCTTTACTATCCTCTTTAATGCTGGTGCGGAGGCCAAGGAGTACTGTTGGGAGAATATCAACCCATTCCTGATTATTATGACAAATAATTGCAGTTTTTAAGGTACGGTGCCATCGCTCAATCATGCCATTAGAAGCAGGGTGATAAGCTGTAGTGTGAATCTTTTTGAAGCCTATTAATTATGTGAGAGCCTGAAACAATCGAGATTCAAATTGTGTACCGCGATCAGTGGTGATAGTAGACGGAGCCCCAAATCTTGCAATCCAAGTATAATAGAACGCGTTGATTATAGTATCAGCTGAAGTATCGTGAATAGGAATCGCTTCAGGCCAGCGAATGAATCTATCAATGATCGTTAAACAGTATTTGAAGTTTCTTGAAGAATGAAGCGGACCAATAATATCCATGTGAATATGTTTAAATCTTTCGTCTGGGATCGCAATTTTATCTGGTATATTTTTAACATGTCGAAATATCTTGCTGCGTTGACAGGGTAAACATGTGCGGATCCAATTTGCGATATCTTTGCGCATTGAAGGCCATACAAAACGACGTGCGATAAGCTTCTGAGTAGATTTGGTGCTAGGATGTGCTAAATTATATGAACCATGTTAAAGACTTGTTGTCTTAGAATTTGTGGAACATACGGTCGGATATCGTTTGTTGAAATGTCGCAATACAAAGTAATGCCGTTGTCATTGCAACGTAATTCCTTAAGAGTGAGAGATGAGGAGTCAGAGTCTAATAAGCTTTTAAGTTCTTCGTCCTCTTCCTGATATTTAGCAAGTTCCTCGGTGGTGACGATGATAGGCATGTTAATTTGCTCAATCCGAGACAGGCCGTCTGCGACTGAGTTTTCTTTTCCAGACATGTGAACAATCCGCGTAGAAAATTGGCCGATAAAGTCTAACTGCCATTGTTGTCTTGGTGAGGCCTTGTCTGACTTTTGTTGAAAGGCATAGATCAAAGATTTGTGATCAGTCAATATATTCTTTTAGTAGATGATGATACCTACAATCAGTACTAATAGTAGTTACTGATGGTGTAGATAAATCACGTAATTGACCCGAAACGTGCAACTTAATTGTTCCATCGATAAGACATCTATTAGAGAGATCAACTAATAGATTGAAATGTCGGAGAAAGTCTGCGCCAAGGATAGCGCAAGTTACGTTAGCAACGGTAAACTTCCATAGAAAGGAGCGTCTGAGGCCTAAATCTACCTGAGCTGTCTTTTGTCCGTAAGTTTTAATTTCAGATCCGTTTGCTGCGAATAGCTTGAAGTCATCAGGGGAATTAAATGTCCTAAGTTTACTTTTAGGCAGAACCGATATGTCTGCGCCAGTGTCAATTAGGTAGTTTAAATTCGACTTACGATTGCGTAGGAACAGGCGACTTGGTTTGATGCTATCCGACAACGCCTGTACATGCGGTGGCTGTGTTAGTTTTCCGACTTCTTTTCCGTTCTATAGTCACAAGGCTGCTGACATTTCTTAGCTTTCATATCGAATTGTCGATGGTACCAACAAATCGAACTTCCGTCCCGACTACGTTGGGAGGATCCTGACCTGCTGCTAGGTTTCCGTGATTGTCGTGAGTGAGATCTTCGCCGTAAACGCTGTCCGCGTAATTCTCTGGCTAACGCATCAATACGTTTAGTTAAATCATCTATCTGATTGCTTAAAACCGCTTGGGATGCATTAGCGGAAGCTATCGTGTTTATTGTCGGTTTAATGATCTCGTATATTCTGTCAGCTTGAGAAGCTAATATAGATAAATCTGTGACTTCGCTAATGGCTAAGACTGATCTTACGTTTTCGGGCAATTGTTCAAAGAATAAAGTGCGCAAGACTGAATCGTTACATTGTCCGCCAGCCAGGTTTCTGAGTCGCTGAAGAAAATTAGACGGCTTATCGTCGCCAATCTCGTTACCGCGAATAAGCTTTCTCAATTTAGATTCGCCGGTTTCATCAAAGGAACGTATGATCCTATCTTTAAGAGCTTGATATCTTCCGATTAGTGGAGGGTTAGCGATAATGTCCGACACGAAAGGCAATGCTGTATTATCCAGATGTAAGACAACATACCTGTATTTTGTATCGTCATAAGTGATACGAGAAATACTGAATGCAGCTTCTACCTGAACGAACCATAACGCTGGATTTTCTTTCCAAAATGGCGGGATTCTAGCGTACGTTGCTGCCCCGATGCCGGTTGGCGGGAGAAATGCTTCTACAGGCGTTGCTTCTTGTAGATTGCTGGCTACGCCGCTAATGCTTGGAAGTTGATGAGAGGTTGAGCGTTTGATGATTCGGTGCCTGCTCTTGTGGGTGAATGTTTGGTAGGCATGGTTGGATGATTTAATCTTGAAGCTGATTTTAACTTTCGATGTTCGTGTGTCAATGCAGAATTTGCAAGGAATTACGGATCACGTTGGGGTTACCAATTGTGGGAATAATGTGTTCCGACAAATAACGAAATCCGTATTTTTAACGACAAACAAATAAAACTTTATTTTGTGAGAGGTTTACAAAGCTCACTTGTCTCTTCAACAAGAAAAAGTAAAGAATTGCAATCATGGAGAACATTCGTCTCCCTTGAACTTAAAATAATCTAGAGAGGGTACAAACAATTTTCCTTTCTGTAGTGTGAGCGCAGGATTGCCAACTTAAACTTCTAGTAATCTAAAGGCGCCACAAGTTACAAGATTGTAGCGATACCTGGGTGACACTTGAGTGATAATTTGAATATATAGGCTGCTTTCCTTTTAGGAGACACAAACCGACACAGTATAACACACTCAAACACAGATACCTTATGGTCATTAAGTTCTTATATCGAAGATGTGGTCAAATACATCAGTGGATTCGTAATTAGAAAGCTTTTACGATGTAATATTTGTGATACATGCTCTATTTTTTTAACTGCTAAATCTACTGATTCAATATTAATAACTTTAAAAAGTAGAGGAAAATTGATTTTTCCATCAGAAGATGTCATAAAAATAGCAAAAGTATGTGAAACTATTATTCGAGAAAACAGTCATATTATTTTTAAAACTAAAAATATTAAAAATGTGTTGTGCATGAAATCATTTCAAACTGTTTGTCATTTAGTTTTTAATGATAATAAAATGATGGAACATATTATGCAACAAGATATTTTCAATAACCATAAGACTGAATTAATACAAAGTATTATTAAAATTTATATAAATTTGCGTTTGTTTCACGAAGGAAAAAGTGCGACTGATATTAAGCAAAAAGATTTTATTAGACAAAAATATTCAAAATTAATACACTTTAAACACCAATAATATATACATATATATATCTCCAATGTTATTTTGTTCTTTTGCTTGTATAAAATAAAGTTTATAATTACTTATCACTTATGTACACTGTCCGACATTACTTATCATTTATTCAATCATTGTCAATTGTATTTCAATTAAAAATTACAGTTTCAAACGGCGCGGTGAGTGTGACGTGTGGCGTCATCCGCGCTTGCGCATTGCGAGCACAGGTTAAAAGCTATCTTTCTCTCTCGTACCCAACTTAGACACAGATTTTTACTATGGAGAACATAGCAATTCCCCTTCCAGGTATATATGTTCTAAGGTACTTCCTCATGCAGCGGAATGGGTGGCACCCAGTTGGACACGGCTCAATTGGATACGAGCCACTCACAGCGCTTGAGACTACAAAACTCCTAAGCACCTG
>NW_017300309.1:120587-122852 GCF_001594075.2 Trachymyrmex cornetzi
GTCGAGAATTTCGACAAGATAAGATTTTCGAGTTCGAGATCAAGACAAGAATGTACATTTCAAGATTTTTCAAGACAAGACGATATTTCCTAAAATCTCGTCTTGTTTCGTCTTGCGGCATCCCTAAACTTAAGGCTTAAAACACCTATTGTAACCCCGGATCTACAATAGGGTTTTAAGCCTTAAGCCATAAGAAATGGGCGAATCACAGTCGCTTATTCTTCTCGGATTCGACTAGAATTGGTCAGTTTCTTACGGCATAAGGCATAAAACACCTATTGTAGATCCGGACTAAATCCGGACTAAGGCCGGTATTCATAGTTGAGTCTTATTTCAAGACCGTCTTAAGTAATGTCTTAAGACTCTAATGCAGCCTTCTGATTGGTTGGTGACTTCTTAAGACCGTATTTAAGACGGTCTTGAATATAAGATCTGACTATGAATACCGGCCTAAAGCTTATGGCATAAGGCATAAGCCAATCAGAGGGCTGTATTAGCATCCCCTACAGCACAAAAGTTGCAGCAACAATGCTGCAGCATTGCAACAATATTGCACGTTGCAGCAATATTGCAGCGTTATTGCAGCAGTATTGCTGCAAATTCTGTGCTGTATGGGATCTTAAGAAATTACTTAAGATGGTCTTAAAATATGATACGGATTACGAATATACGCTTAGTCTTATTATATATTTTATTATTTTTCTAAGGCATTTAAAAGAGATAAAAAAATTTTTAACTTAAAAAAAAGTTAAAAAGTTAACGTTTAAAAGTAACTTAGTTAAGTTAAAATTTAATATACTTATAATTAACTAAGTTAAGTTAAAAGTTATTAACTTTTTAACTTTTTTTTTAACTTTTAACGTTTTAACTAGTTACTACCCAACCCTGCGCATATGTCAGCAAGATTATCGTGTGTGAGGTTATATTTGAAGAATTATAAAATCGCGTGACTGTCTACAAAGCATCAACATGAAGTGCTGTAGGCAGAGAAGTAAAAAGGGCCTTTCATTTTATAGGTAAAATTTTTGTATTAAATATATCAATTCCTGCATATGTGTAGGATATGAAATGTTATTAAAGTTATTTTATTGAATGTATGTACTAATAAAATTGAAGTGATATTATTTTTATTTATATACCATTTATGTCCATATAGATTTTCACACATCGATGGTACATCGATCGCAACGCGCACGCGACGCTCTGATTCGCTCAAATATTTGACCCACCCAAAATGGCGGTTACTCAATTGCGGCCACGAATTTTCCTCGATGCTTATTCCAGTGTATATATAGTTCAGTGCCAGAACCACTTTTGTTTCACGGAGTTCGGACTCCTTATTTCTTACCTCGGATCTACAATAGATTTTTAAGTATTAAGCCATAAGAAATGGACGAATCACAATCGCTTATTCTTCTCGAATTCGACCACAATTGGTTGATTTCTTACGGCTTAAGGCTTAAAACACCTATTGTAGATCCGGACTTAGTTCGTGATTTAAACCGTCAAAGCGACAATAGTGACATACTCGTCTAGCATGATTGGTTCTTACCAGTGGATCCAATTAATCATATTTAATTGCTCGGCGAGCAGGGGGTGATCCCGATTGATCACGGCTCGATTGGACACCACCAATCAAAGCGACCGGTGCTTAGGAGCTTTGTAGTCTCAAGCGCTGTGAGTGGCTCGTGTCCAATTGAGCCGTGTCCAACTGGGTGCCACTCTGCGAGCAGACCTAGCCGCTTTGCTGACTTGAAGTTTGAACTCACGCAATATATCGCCAATGAGTTGCGTAACTTAAATATTGCTCAGGTAATGAAAATACAATCTCGTCAAAGAGTGCAAATGCTTTAAACCTTTAAACACTTTATTTTTGAGATATATGTACAATTATTATTAAATATATACGCGAATATACTCGGCCGTGCTGTTGCGAAAAATTTAAGTTTCTTTACAGAAGTTATGCATTTCGCGGGTTATCTTCGTGTCCAAGTCCATTTAAGTTTCTTATCAAATAATAGACGAGAAGACTCTCTCTCTCTCTCTCTCTCTCTCTCTCTCTCTCTCTCTCTCTCTCACATTATCAAAAAATTACTGTGGTATATGAAATAGAAATCACTTCTAAAAGATATTTAAATTTGTAAAATTATTTCAGGAGCAGAAATCGAATTTTTTCGACGAAAATAATGATATAAAATAGTGCTCGGAATTAGTTGCTCATTTCGGGCAGATTCCTGAGGCGACCCCCACTACCACTCGAAACTC
>NW_017300309.1:122942-139338 GCF_001594075.2 Trachymyrmex cornetzi
TCCGGCAAATATCATTAAAATATTTTCTTTCCTACGTAATTTTTATTTTAATAAATAATTAAAATAAATCTTTTATTATTAACATCTTTTATTATTAACATATTATATTCTGTAATAATATATAATCAAAAATTACAATATGATAGTTATAATATGGACAACGGCTTTCCATGTTATCTTGAAAGTACTATTATTGATACATTTTTCAAATAGTTTCTTCGCTAAGAAAGACTTTCTTCATTAAGAAATAAAAAAGGATGATTAAATATATGTGACTCGATAAAATAAAATTTTACATAAAATAAATATTTTACATTGTAAAATATTTATGATGTAAAATTTTTATGTTAATAATAAAATATGTTAATAATAAAAAATTTATTTTAATTATTTATTAAAATAAAAATCACATAGGAAAGAAAATATTTTAATGATATTTGCCGGAAGTATATTGAGATGCTCCTAGTATACTTTTCGTATCGCGACGCTCCTGGGGCACAGCGTCACGTTAGCGAGTTCCGAGTGGTAGTGGGGGTCACCTCAGGAATCTGCCCGAAATGAGCAACTAATTCCGAGCATTGATATAAAATAATGATATAAATATGTTTATTTTTTGTGTTATACGAAAATGAGAGAAGGAATCAAAGAAGGGAACATATTTTACCATTGAAATCTAAAAAATTACTAAATCTGCAACAATCTTCAACTTCTGCATTAGACAATAATACAGCTATTCCCTTGATGACGCATTTTGTTGCTCTTTGAGATAGTAAATCCCGGACAACACTGGTCCTGTTGCATCAACAATTGAGAGTTGTTGAGATCGCTATTGATTGCCGCGCACTCGTTATCGTTACCAATTCTCGCATCTGCATTATCCTTTTGCGTTTGTAGTGTGAAATCCAACGATAAATTCGATTCTTCTTCGGAACTCTGTGAAGACAAGGATGAAGTGGCATTAATCTTCACTTCTGATTTTACATGCACGCTCATTGATTGATTTTCTCCGACGCGCGGAGACAAGTTATCCCGGTGCTGTCGAAAGTGCTCCTCCGTATCGTTCAGGAGAGAACTGAACATGTCTGATGCGCTCCTTGTGCCTACCGCACCCATAGAATTCGATCGACATTCTGCAACCACACGAACAGAAAATTTATTTCTCTATTATATATTCTGCTTCTTTAGAGAAAGCTTCGAGAGAAATTGGAACTACTTCCACTCTAGCTTTCGATACTTAACGATTTGCCAAGCTATAGTCATACTGGCATACTTTTATATATAGTAATATATACTATATATATAGTAATATATACTATACACTATATTATAAAAAAGAAATGTAAAAATTTCACCTCGTACTTCCACATTCTTCGTCGGTGAATTTGCGATCGATCGTAGCGCGACATCTTGGAAAGTGATAGGAGAATATATTCTTCTCTCTTCAGAAAGGAATCCCGAGGATCCCGGCGGCGTAGGGGATGACATCTTCGACGAGCCTCTACGTCTCGATAGCGCGTCTCCCGAAGTCGATTTGTCGAACATACCTGTGCTTATCAGACCTATAGCTCCCACCGAGGGAACTCTTTTCTCGAAACTCTTTGTGTGCCATTGATGAGGCTCCTGTATAGTGATACCCTTAGTTGTGACAGAACGACGTTCTCGCTTTTCCAACCAATAGGTCTTCATTGTGCCTAGTATAATATATATCGGTGTATACAATATAATACGATTATCGGCTCTGACATGGCTCAATAAATTCTTAAAATTAAATATTAACACAATTAATTACAATGTCAAGGCTTTTATTATAAACGAGCAATAATAGTTAATTAATAAAATTCAAATTTTAATTACATACGTTACTGAATAAGGTTTTTTAGCGTTATACGTATGTAATTAAAATTTGAGTTTTATCAATTAACTATTATTGCTCGTTTATAATAAAAAAAGTTTTGACATTGTAATTAATTGCGTAGCGTTTACACGAGCCTATTTCTCTATATTAAATATTAACAAACAAAGAATATCGCAGAAATATTCCCGTAAAAATAGTGTGTATAAGATAAAAAATTCAAGATGGTCTTACCCTTTCCTTTGACCTCGATTTCTTCACGTTCTTTCACCTTGTATGAGGGTGATAACAATTCTTGGGTGGATTGAGATATATGTATTTGCATGGCTTGACTTGTCGCTTCCATGCGAGCTGCTGTATTGACGGAGTCGCCGAAGAGGCAATATCGTGGCATCTTTAAGCCAACGATACCGGCTACAACCGCGCCACTATGAATGCCAACGCGTATCTGAAGATGGTTGCCTGTGAAGATAATTATAAATTTGCTTTTATAGTGTAATGTTAAATCTATGCTGCGTCACTGCGAGTGAAATGCATTACACACACATTTAGGTATAATATAGTATCTTAAAACAAGTTGATAAAGATATGAATAAAAAAAAGATCATATAATACAATTTTTCTTATTACTTTCTAGATATAGAAACTGTAAAATTAGAATTTCAAAGGGTATCTCTCTCTCTCTCTCTCTCTCTCTCTCTCTCTCTCTCTCTCTCTCTCTAAGAAAGTTTTTTAAATATTTCACTATATTTCTACGCGTACGTGCGTGCGTGCGTGCGTGAAATTAACTATAAACACACACACACACAATGATTTTATGTCCTAAGACCTTAAAAGACTGTATGGACTCATGGATTCGTATCGAGAGTCAGTTGCAAAATTATTAGAAATTCAAAGAAAGTCACAAAATAAAAATATGCTCTAAAGGCGTGATCAGACTGGAGATTAAGATTGAGATTGGATTGGAATTTAACCAATCGAAGCAAAATTTATTAGACTTGTGCCATTTCCACCAATATAGATTAACTTTAATCTCGGTTCAACTTACTCTTCATCTTTTTCTAATCTTTAGAACTAGAAAAAGACAAAGAGTAAGTTGAACCGAGATTAAAGATAATCTGCGTTGGTGGAAACAGACCTTGATCAGTTTGATTTTCTTTCTTGTGATTAGTTAAATTCCAATCCAATCTCAATCTCTAGTCTTAACACGCCTTAAGAAAAATTGAAAAATATACCTGTTGAACGGTCTTTGAGGTCGGTTATTGCTTCTACCATGTCAAGCGCCATATCGCATACACGATCTGCATGATCGTTTTCTTTTACTGGCGCACCTGAGACTACCATGTAAGCATCACCGATAGTTTCGACCTTGAATAAAAAAGGACTCCATAATCATTTGATATAACAATATTTTTTCAAACATGAAAATATATTAAAATAAAGATTCAATTATTTTAGCAATTTTTTTTTATTAAACTTGATGAAAATTAAATCAAATTAATTGAAATCAAATAAAATGAATGATATTTATTGCTAATAAAATCATGAAGTATGTAATACAGGCAATAGGAGTCGATGCTGGTTATCAATTAGCGCAATATTTCTTAATACTAAAAATGTAAACCTTAACTTTGAACGTTTCCACTCATGATTTGAGTCTTCATCAGCAATCTTTCACCCTAGCGCAACGATTGGAGTATTGCATGACAAAATGATATCTCCAACGTTTTTCATCTCAAAAATTGAACCGTTTACTGTTGTAAGGTAAGTCACATACTCACAAAGTTAGAAAGCTGAGTGGCAATGAGAACTCAAGCTAAAATTATATGAAAGATTAAATTATCGTATGTATAATTTGAAAATTAATCACCTCACACAGTCGACGCTTCTACACTGAATAATGAATCTCTCTTATGTAACATTTTGTAACTCGTTAATATGTTATAAATTATAATCGTCAAATTTAAAAAAAAATAACTGCGAGAACAATATGTCTTGTCATTTCGACAGTCGGTTAAATAATGATTGCTAAACAAGAAACATAGCGGTCAATTTGAAGACAAACAAGTTTATGACATATATTATATTACGAACAGGCCTTAAAGTTTATTGAGAATTTCAATGTACGCATGATTTAAACCAATGGTATCATTTTGTAGATTCAGCCCATTGGTTTGTCGATTAATATGCATCATCTCTGATATTAACCTTTTATTATAATAATTTTCTACATCCAATATCTCTACGATTTGCCAATCAAAGTCATGATCGTTTTGCAAACTATGTTCTGTGATCACTGAATGAAACGTTCAAAGTTAAGGTTGACATTTTTAGTATTAAGAAAAATTGCGCTAATTGATAACCAGCGTCGACTCCTATTGCCTGTATTACATATTTCATGATTTTATTAATTGTTCTAATTAAAGGAGTCTGAAAAACTTATTAGTTTTTTTCGTTAATTTGTGATTTATCATTTATTGCTAAATTTATGAATAACGCAATAATAGGCTATGATAATTAGATTCGTATTATAAGGTTGAACGAGACTTCCCGAGAGATAACAATCGAGATAATCTTCTATGAAATGAATAAAAAATACCTTGTAAACTCGATTTCTTTCGGTTAAAGTATCAAACAACGAATACATGGCGTTTAACATTGACACGACTTCCATCGGTGAAATTCTACTGCAGATCTCAGTAAAGGTCACTACATCCGAAAACAGGATCGATACACTATCGAACATCTGCAAGCAGAAAATATTTTGAGACAATTTTATTGATAAAAAGTTGTACTATTATTTTATAAAGAAAGTAAAAGTATTTACTGTAATTATATCATTCCTTATAAACTAATACCAAAAATATTACATACAATATGAGTACATTTAAAACATATATACTTCTCATTATACAATGTATCTACTTTTGTAGACATATTGATTGAAATTAAACAAGAGATGACTTATTATTTAAAATTTAAAGTGTTTAATGAATTCAGTAACATTTCAGTTCATCATTTGTTATTACAACATAGAAAAATTAATAATTCGTCATCTTACCCTACTTATTATTTCGTTTTCTATTCAAACAAACAGAATTGATTATTATGATGATTTTCATTTTAGAAAATACGCCACTTCTGTGCGATAAGAATTAGGATTTTTTTTAGAACGCAGTCGTTAAAAAAATATTCCATTCTTGCCAACAGCAAGAAATAAAAATTTTTTATTTTATTCTTTTTAACCATACCTCGCAAGTATCAATCGGACTTTCACCATTTCTCAAACGATCTGCGACCTGTTTGGGAATCATTTGATATAATAATTCATCCGTACGCTTCATTTCTTCATCCAGTTTCCTCATAGATTCCTCTAATTTTTTACTCTTGAGTTGTTCTTGATCTAAGGCCAGTTTTAATTCCACAGACTGTTGGGTTCCAGCAAGCATGAGGTCCCTATGAAGTCATTAAGTATCTATAAAATAGTTATCGATTGTTTGACACATAACTTAACTCTGTATAGTCAATCACCACAAAGATGAAAACTATTATATAATTTTTCCAACTTTAATTTTCAATACAAACATTACACGACTGTTTTCTCTAACAATGAGATAACTCGGATCACGTGACAATGGATAAAAAATTTTTTTTCTTCTTGAAACTACATCGGTTCAATGGTTTCTTTACCGGCTAAAATCGTGCATCGAGAGATCATTTATATAAAGGCCTGTTGCTATTAAAGCGTTCAAATCGGGCATGACAGGTGTCCCAAGATACATCATCATTTTCCAATTGTCCATATATATCATTTGACCTGAAAAAATGCGATTTTGCCGGGATGACGTATTCTCTTAAATCTTTTACGTCTCCACGAATAATCTCGTGTTTTCTTTTTTGACGTAAAAATCTGTTTTATTACTACATATAATTTATATAATAAAAACAGAAAAAATTTCTTATTATTAATTTCGATGAATAAAGATCGATGAGTTAATATCTCACATAATAGCTAACATTTTTATTGTAATCTCATCAATAATAAGTCTTTTAAAATTAACGAGTAAATATAAACGTACCCTTTAATCGTAAAGTTTTATCTTCTACTGTCTCAAGCTCGTCACTTAAGAGAATTTCGTTTCTGTGCCGATCATTCAATCGTTCCGTAAGCACTGGCTCAACAGTAACCAGCTCAAAAATGTTATTTGTTCTGTTTAATATCTAAACCATACAAAATCAGTCAGTCGGAAACGATTTGAAGTCATACTAGCAGCCTAAATTTGGGAAATTTTGAGAATTTGTTCAAAAAATTTAAATATACACAAATCAAGTACTCAAAAACACAGATTTAGACCATAATTGTTACTTATTTTAAATATGTGAATTTTCTTGTCTCTTTTTTGCTAAATTTTCTCTTATGTTTATATTACAAAGTGACAAAAAACATAAGTTTTTTTAGTTCATATTGTGGATGTCGAATTTTGAATCGAATTGCATGCCAAATGATGTATATGATGAAACGTTAATCTTATTGTCAGACACAAATTTTAGTCTTGGAGATATGGAGGAAGTAGCCAAATTCCTAATATTGTCCAAACATATTAGCTAGAAGACGCAAAAAGAAAGTTAAAACTTGTTTAATAACAGTTTGATTTTGATTAAAATTAATCAGAATGATTCTCTGTACTACTGTATACTAAAAATCCAATCCCTGTTGCTTAAATTTTTAAGGGAATAAAAATATCCTTAAAAAAAGTTTTTGCTGAATTTTTTCTTCGAACGTATTTTTATATTTACATCCGTTTTTGAGAAATTTAGTAAAAACATTTTTGGGAGAAATTTTATCTTTTTAAAAAATCAAGCAGCACACACACACGCGCGCGCCCACACACACACACACACACACACACAAAGGTGATGGAGTCGGATTTTTAGTACGGTATAGTCAGAGAATCATTCTGATTGATTTTAGTCAAACTTCCACTGTTATCAAAGAAGTTTTAATTTTTTTTTGTGTCTATTGTATTTGGACAATATTAGAAACTTAACTATTTTGACTATCCCACCTCCAAAATTATATCTATATTCAACTTAAATTTTTTCTGGGATTGTCCCAGCATATATATGTAATATGTATATAATATCGTTTGATATACAATTCGAATCTTGCGGGCCACCAAAATAGGCTAAATTTAGGGTTACTCTTTACCGATTGAAATTTAAACGCAATAAGAGGTCGAACCAAATCGAAGAAGTAAGTAATTTTCTTGCCAACCAGATCTGGCAATATGACCATCAGTGAATTGCCGATGCTTCTAACAATCATATCTGATCTGAAATTTAAAACATTTATTAATCAAATAAATATGGTATATGTCTTATTCACAAAGATGAGTTCGCATGCGCGCGCGCACAGAGTTTTTCACAATAAAAATAATAAAACGGAATTCTTAAATTTTACACGGCTTAATTCTCATTTATATCGCTGTATCATTCAATTATTAAATTGAACCAGGACAAAAACTGTATAAATTAAAAAATTTAATTTTTAAACCGTCAAAACAGATATTTTATGTAAGGGCGCGTTCCTGGACCTTGATGGAAAAGCTGAAAGCGGAAAAGCAGCAGCCAATCAGAACTCGCGCCGGTAGTCGACAATTTCGGCTTTTTGTATTACACTGTTAAAAATGTAACCACGAGCTTCCTTTACATGTAAATGAAGCTTGTGGTTATGAACGAAATTAAAAGTAATGAATGATTTAACTGAAAATTTAGTTACAGTAGTTACTTAAATGTAATGAACCTGTATATTAAATTTATGAAATTTAATGTACTTTTAATAAAATTTTATGAAAAGTACATTAAATTTCATAAATTTTCATGAAAAATACATTAAATTTTATGTACATGTACATAAATATACTTTTTAGTTACAAATACATTAAATTTAATGTAATGTCATGAAATTAAATTCAAATTAAATTCAATTGTGTAACTTAAAAATTAATGAAATTTAAGAACATTTCTAACAGTGTACTTACTACCAGTGCGAGTTCTGATTGGCGACTGTGTGAATTTCTATACACATCTGATTCTGCGAATTGTGCGCCAAAATCTTTTTTTAGTATTACTACCAGTGCGAGTTCTGATTGGCCACTGTGTGAATTTCTATACACATCTGATTCTGCGAATTGTGCGCCAAAATCTTTTTTTAGTATTAAAACTTTAACTCTCTTAATTGTTTAATAACATTTTTGCACAGTCATTTTAACACGCACCCGAAAACGATGCAGAAGGGAAATATCTCAAAAAGCACGCACGCCCCGATCGGCAGATGTTTCTCCTCACGGGTCATCGCGAGTGATGCTAGCGTGAAGGCACGATTGTCGAAGGTAAGTTGAAAGGTCACATGGACAGTATCGAAAAGCACTTCCTCGCGTACCAGCTCGATCTGCAGCTCCTTATGATAAAAGTGCCGAGCGACTTCCCTTATTTGACCCATTGTATAGTAGACAAAGCCCCGGCGTTTGCTTCGATAGTGAAGAGTCAACCCTATATACGCATTCGTAATGAAAATATAGAATATATATATATGTATATGTACAAAACTTAATAATTTTTTTTAAAACATTACGTATAGGCTGAAAGAGAATTAAATCCTTTTTTATTTTAAATCAGGAGACGCGGTAGTGTCTCCGGCCATGTTCAAAAATCATCTTATTTATTGTGAATTATAATATATGTAAATTGATGAGTACACTGAGAAAAATTTCCGGGCTTTATCCGTAACTCACCTTGACGAGTCTCGTTTTCGCAGATGAACGAAGGTGCTCGCATTCTCGGATAGGAAAACTTGAGGTATTCGTGGAGATTATCTAGACCATTGAGAAAATCCCTCACATGCCGTCCAAGCACCGAGAGTACGCGATCGTAACCGTACTGTCCGACAAATCCTACAAAGTGCACACCCATTTGATCGAAGAATTCCTTTTCCGTTACACCAAGTACCTGAAGAGTAAGTATACTTAAATTTTTCACAGTCTACTCCGAATGAAACCATTTATCCGCTTTTGTCAAAATGAAATGAAATACGTTTATATTATATACATGATATGCTTTGCATGATATATTCTGTATCGAGATTTAAGCATTCAGTTTTCATACCGATACTTTATACCATGTAATCAAACATAATATGAAAGTTTAACGATTGGATTATTAGAGACAACGAAAGATAAATACCGAAAATTGAAAATTAAATATCTCCTGAGATGTATTTTATATTTGGCCGTTATAAAAAACATACAGTTTTTCCAAATGAATAATTAATTTGGGTATGAGGGATACGGTGAAGCAAATGGTGCATCGTAGACATACCTGAATTGCTTTTTTCGCTAATCTTGGTATCAAGTTTTCCGAATAGACCTGGTGAACACTAAAGCTCGGCTGGTCCACAGACGCCTGTCTGCGGATCTCTTCCCATCTGTCTTCGCCGTAAACCTGCCTTATATATTCGGCTAGATTTTCCAAGATTAGACCGTACATGTTTCTTTAGACAAATCCTGCAGCCAAATCTACTGGAAACACGCAATTTTTTACTAATACCATCTATCGCACAAGAACCTCATCCACAAAGTATTTAAAATATATCTGTTAAATTCTCATTGGCGTTTTTGCCAACATAACAATTTTTTTAAAATACACTGTTAAAAATGTAACCACGAGCTTCCTTTACATGTAAATGAAGCTCGTAGTTATGAACGAAATTAAAAGTAATGAATGATTTAACTGAAAATTTAGTTACAGTAGTTACTTACATGTAATGAACCTGTATATTAAATTTATGAAATTTAATGTACTTTTAATAAAATTTTATGAAAAGTACATTAAATTACATAAATTTTCATGAAAAATACATTAAATTTTATGTACATGTACATAAATATATTTTTAGTTGCAAATACATTAAATTTAATGTAATGTCATGAAATTAAATTCAAATTAAATTCAATTGTGTAACTTAAAAGTTAATGAAATTTAAGAACATTTCTAACAGTGTACATTTTTAGAATGATGTACCCTTTCCAAAAGTAACGTGGTAAAAAATATAGCCCTTCATAAAATCTGCATCTAAATAAATATCGAGATACTTTCATGACCCTTGGTATATGTACATGTACAATTAGAATGATGTACCCTTTCCAAAAGTAGCGTGGTAAAAAATATAGCCCTTTATAAAATCTGCATCTAAATAAATATCGAGATACTTTCATGACCCTTGGTATATGTACATGTACATTTTGTACATCAATTTTTGGGCGATATTTCATAAATTTTCGATCACCATGATCATTGACCTCGCTCACTAAAAGGATGAGACTCGTGTGTAGGATCGATCTCTTGAATTCAAATCAACTTAGTATATAGATAAGAGCGCGATTATTATTAGATCGTTCATAATTTCACTCACGTATGTCGGCTCATCGATGACCCTGCGCCGCTGATTTATTTAAGACGTTTCAATAATATTAATAAGTTTAGGCTTTGACAACTCGCGTACCGAAAACATTCTTCACAAAGTATTTAAACAATATATAATTATAATATAGAATTATAAGGACTCTAACTACTTTTCAGAACAATGAAAAACAAATCGTAAATATAACGAACTCGTAAGAATCGCGATAACTATAATGTTTGATCATAACTATTGTCATATTTGAGAGGAAGCGAGAGGGAGAGAGGGAGGGAGAGAAGGAGGGAGAGAGAGAGAGAGAGAGAGAGAGAGAGAGAGAGAGAGAGAGAGAGAGAGAGAGAGATTTCAATCGCTCGATAAAATGTGATAAAATAATTTACAAAGAACAAACAGTTCTCCTTTTTAACATCTATCTTGAAGATTACACTGTTAAAAATATCATGAAATGTCATGTACTTTTAAGGTACACAAATTAAATTAAATTTTATGACTACATTAAATTTTATTTATCTGTAAGTGAAAAGTATATTTGTGTACATGTACATGAAGTTTAGTGCATGTTTCATAAAATTTTACGAAGTTTAGTACAT
The DNA here is from genome assembly GCF_001594075.2 of Trachymyrmex cornetzi. Classification (NCBI taxonomy): domain Eukaryota; kingdom Metazoa; phylum Arthropoda; class Insecta; order Hymenoptera; family Formicidae; genus Trachymyrmex; species Trachymyrmex cornetzi. The sequence goes on from NW_017300309.1 coordinate 133,861, forward strand.
TTTTTATTAAATTTTATGTAGATTTGTATAAAATTTAATGTACAATAAGTAAACGTTAAATTTAAGTTATTTGTAACTTCATTTTCATTGACAACACATTAAATATTTTTAATGTGTGGTCAATGAAAATGAAGTTACATGTGTAATGAAAGGAAATTTCAAGCAGGTACATTAAAAATATTTAATGTGTTGTCAATAAAAATAAAGTTACAAATAACTTAACTTTAACGTTTACTTACATTACATTTTATACAAATCTACATAACATTTAATAAAAAATGTACTAAACATCGTAAAATTTTATGAAATGTGCACTAAATTTCATGTACATGTACACAAATATACTTTTCACTTACAGATACATAAAATTTAATGTAGTCATAAAATTTAATTTAATTTATGTACCTTAAAAGTATATTAAATTTCACGACATTTTTAACAGTGTACGACTTCAACCTTTGGCGTTACTTCTCCATTTCTATATACACATGTAAATTCTTTCAATCGTACTCGAATATCCTATCAATAAAGAAAGCTATCGAAAAATGAAAAAAAAAATATTTTGTATCTTATTTCGACGTATATAATGTATTAAAATATATAAACGTCTGATAAACATTAATAAATAATAAAAAATATTTAATGTGTTGTCAATGAAAATGAAGTTACAAATAACTTAAATTTAACGTTTACTTATTATATATTCAATTTCCGATGATATGTCTTTATACACACGTACATATAATTTAAAGCGTATTTTAGGGAGATTGTGCAAATCCCCAATCAATTTATTCCATTGATATCGTATGGAACTGTTCTCACATACTTATATATCAGGCATCTGCGCTGCTATTTATACGAAGCACTTTCGCAAGAGCGTAAAGTCACTAGAAAAATATCCTGAAATATACACTCGTGCATCCGATTGCATCTTATACTCCTTATCATATAAATTTTTAAATATATGTATATCGCCATGATTATTTTTGATGTTATCTCGATCAAAAATGCATCTTTGCTGCACCAATATATTATAATGCGAAAATAAAAACTATAAGCATTTCATCTTATTGCAAATTTCATCCTTTATTATAAGTAAATAGCAAACGCTTAATAAAAATAGTTTTGTTAAATCTGCATACGCGCTCTCTCTCTCCCTCTCTCTCTCTCTCTCTCTCTCTCTCTCTCTATCGAATTATTTTTCTATGAGTAAATTTTCATATTTGACCTCTTATGGAAGCAGTAATGATTTTTTTACAGCAACAAAACGCTACAAATTATAGACAACTTTGCTTTAACAGGACATTCATGTTTTTACGAATACTCTCGTCAGCAATGTCTCTCTATCGGTAATAGATTCGATATCGTGATAACAAATAATTAGTTATGATAGCCAAGGTTTGTCGTCTCGCATGTGGTATATATTGTAATAATAGGCGACAGCAGCAACATTTCTTCGCGTGTGCGCGCATGTGTAACATATCCGTTCGCAGTTTTCTCCTTATCCCATCACACTATTATTATAACTATCTAATTATTATCCAGCGTATATGTATAAACCGTTTTGTTACGATAACAGATTAATATAGATATATTTTGAACGGTGTACGGTGAATTACTTGCCTAAACTGCAGATCAACAAACAAAGGTTCTACAAACCTTTCAAATGTCCTTTGCAGCTGCGGGATTACAACGGAATTTTTGGAAGATGCAACGACACCAAAAGGACCAAAGATCACCGATGATCGGTGATATGTTTCGATAACACCTTTTGCAATTTGCGGAATTTTGCGTATATGTTTCGCGCGGCACAGTGCCGTGTACGGAATAATCAGACGTATTCGATAGACTCTCCCGCCGCTTTCCGCAACTTTTCAATCTCGTCTTTCTCCCCACTTATTTCTGCTTTCCTCTTCCATCGTTCCATTTTCTTTCCTCAATCTATTTGGGCTCTGTATAGATGATCTCTTTCCATCCCCCGTTGCCACCCTCTCTTCCCTGCACCTGCAATCAGGGCTGGATTTTTAATCGCATCTGTTACATCTATTTGAAATTTTGGGAATTTTTAAGGCTTGTAAATAAAAGAGGGAAATGAAGAATCTTTAAAAAAAAAATCAAATTCAAATTTATTTAAATAATCTATCGTTATAAATTTCGCGATTAAAGTAAACGAAAAAAATGGGAAAATCCATAACTCGTACAATATCCTTCTGAATAAGATTTTAAATACAATAGTATTCAGTTCGATAATAACATTCCTATTCATTATTGTAATTCTTATCTTTCAACGGATTCTTTTTGCCACGCGAAAAGGGTCAATACCATTACAGGAAAAAAATATCGCGCACAAGAGAGTTTGACCCAAATATTGTCTATTGTTATGTAGAAATTGATATCTGCTTGGGATTATACTCTATATTAATTATATAGACTACAGACTATTTACTCGATTGAAAAATAAAATGAAACGGTTGAAGATCCACGTTCCGATCAGGAGATCCGTTCCTGTCCGCCGCGCAATCCACTTGATCTTCTCTCGCAGCTGTTAGCTAATAAGAGACCCCCTTAAGGACTCCCTGCTTCGCGTGCAACTTGATTATGAAATACTGTCCCGTTGTTATAATTGCCCCGCCTTGCCGATTAGCTATTACGGTTAATTAGATTGAGATGATGCTTCTGCATTTAATCAACAACAACCGCGAATCGATATTGCGAATGTTTAATTGATTTTAACTTTTAAAAGAGAGCTGTTTTTAGTTATCTCTTGGTTCGCGACTAATCAGTTCTTCAATGTACAGATTGTAGATATAATTATTAATTTTGTTAAACACAATTTGATTAAACATCTCTAGCTGTATAAATCGATCAACATTGATTATATTTTTCTAATTTCTAAAGCCGTTCAAAAGTATAAGTTCTTCGAACTAATAACAAGATCGAGAGCGCGATGATATCTCGAAAGCTTGAAATGAATTGAGAAAAAAAAGCTAAAAAGATGAACTAACTATTGAAGCGAGATTCGATTGCCGAAAGACGAGACAAGAACACACGTCACACGAATCGCGTCGATCACGCAAAATCATTGGAATTCAACTGTTAAAATTTTTATCTATCTGTCTGCGCGTAAAAGTAGTGATTCGAAGAGATAATTCCCGCGTTGTCGTCAGTTCCGCTCTTATTTCGAATGCGCACTGAGCGCGCTCGATTGTTGCATTGGTTGGCGCGAACCGCACTGTGTACTATTCGATTATCGATTTGAGCATCGACGAGAGAGGCGAATTAATAAGACTTTGCAGAATGCCCCGGATAGGCAGGTGTCACACAAGACGTCGTCACGATGACACGGGTGAATTGCGGTATGTACGGTGTGCCTGCAGCACACAATACACGTTAGTACATATTAGGACCTATATGTGCTCTATCAGTAGTGCACTCAAAGTAGGCACTCCTCGCGGAACCGATATTACCGCGTGCGGGCGTGCGTGCGTACGTGCGTGCTTGTGCGTGCGTGCGTGCGTGGAGAGACAGAAACGGCGTCATGAACGGCGGGATCAATCTGCGAGCACGAGAGAGTATGCGCACACGGCACATTTCTCGGTTCTCCCTCTATAGTACCTATACCTCCTCGAATCTAGTGCCTCTACGGCCGGTATTCATAGTCGATTCTTATTTCAAGACCGTCTTAAGTAATGTCTTAAGACGCTAATGCAGCCCTCTAGAGGCCGGGATTCATAGTCGATTCTTATTTTAAGACCGTCTTAAGTAATGTCTTAAGTCGCTAATGCGGCCCTCTGATTGGTTCATGACATCTTAAGACTGTACTTAAGACGGTCTTAAATATAAGATCTGACTATGAATACCGGCCTCTGATTGGTTTGTTACTTCTTAAATACTTGAGACGGTCTTGAATATAAGATCTGACTATACTGGCCTACGTCTACGCGACGCAGAGAGGAGCTCGCTTGAGAAAGAAGAATACGCGTGGTAGTCTTTCAATTTCACATGCTGATAATAAAAATATTCCAATAAATGTTCCATCTTATACATTTTCGTTATAACATTACAAATATATCTCATTCTTTAAATTTTTTTATCATGTAGCTTAAAAGATATATGATAAGAGATTAGCCAAATGAATTAAACTTGCGAATAAACGATAGCGAATAATTATTATTATGTAATTACTCGTAATTGTGTCTACCTCGGATAATGATTATTTAGCCGTACGATTAAATAACTTGGACATTGGGTAGAGGGGAAAATTATATATATATATATAATCGTGTCTATTGACAAACTTGATAAGGAAATATAAGGGTAAGAATAAGAAGATACATACAGAAAGTTTTATGGTTTAAGTTTTGTAGCACATTTTCTCGATACCCAGAATTTTTCTCAAATACGACGGTTGACGCGTTAAAGGACGGGAGCCAATTCGTGCGAAATGCTACGAATAACGAATAACAGTTTTAAATATGTCAAGTTATATATCGTTAATGCGCGTATCTATGAATAATGATCGTTGCTCGCAATTATAAAATCATCTTTAAGATAAATTCCTAAGTTGCGGAGCTTTCAAATCTATATAAGAGACAGTCCCTCGTACGAGTTATAGAAACAAAATTCTACACACAAGATGCAAAGAACCTTAGAATGATATATGATACGAACACGATAATAGGGAGAAAGTATCATTTTCAAAATTACTTCATTATGACTCAATATATAGAAAGAGTACCACTCTGAGAAAAAAAGGTTGTCTCAGCAACTAGAAATTTGAAGATAAATAACGCATAGCAAATAACAATTGCGCTTCTCTTTGTGTGCCTCAACTAACTAATACGTATTACAAAGTTCTAACAAAAACAATAAATAAGTTAATATAGTTTATTTAATTTATTTACTTAACTTTATGATATATAATTACACATTTTTATACGTATAAATAACTTTTAGGAATTTTAAGGTTTCTGAATTTTAGTACAGAATTAAAAACTATATACTGTCGAGATCTCTCATTTACTTTTGTTTTCCAAGTTCGAATTCAATGCTGCGCCTTTTATTGTATGCTGAGTGGTTTTCTTCTTAGAAGTAATTTTATTGAATTCCGCTGCGTCCCTCTGGTGATCACATATATATAATATTGTTCATTGGTTAAACGACTTTAATGAAAAGATTTTGAAAACTATTTTTTTTAAGTTACCTCAATAATAATTCATTAGTTACTATGATGTAATGTGTGTTTTATATAAAAAAAAGTGTTTGTGTGTGTGTGTTTGAACTAAAAAAAATATAATTAGTTTATTTTATTTTTATGAGGTTTAAGTAATTATTTAATATAGTGATATGCTGTTCAATATCAATGAATATTGTTGCCGTAACTATACATATATTTTTACAGAGGAGGGGAGACCGGGGACAAAAGTAACACGGGACAATAGTAACATCGTCAATATTTCTTAAACTATAACAGATATA
>NW_017300309.1:139472-150092 GCF_001594075.2 Trachymyrmex cornetzi
CAAAATTCAAAATATTTTTTTTTCTTTATAACAAAGATATAATGTATTATTTTAATATATTTTAATGATTATCTGTGTTGATATTTTTCACATTTGAGTTAATTTTTGTCTAGCTTTTTATTTTAAAAATTTACTATGACTCATAAAATACCATTAGGGGACAATAGTAACATCGACCTGGAGTCAGTTATTCAATTTTTTACTGTAGAATCTGGATTTTGTAAGGACTGTTACTTAATAGCATTATCAGCGACTTTTTTATATTTGGCGAATACTTTTTGTAATCGAACCATGGCGTATATCCAGGATTTATTTTTTGACAACTATATCTATTCATTGTTGGATACTCAGCGATATTTGAATGTTTGGCGTAAATGCATCTACCTTCCGTCGACTACATATAACTGAAATCAGGCCTGAACAACGAAGGTCTATTTTTAATAATTTTCATTATACTTCTATAATTAGTGATCTATATTAATCTATTGTAATCAACCGCTTTCATATACATACTTGTTTATAACTTTGAAAATGAAGGTGGTCGAACCATTGATATAGTTGATGTAGGACATATTTTTAGTTCGATGTAGACATATTTTTATTTTGTTTTTGCTTTTATTTTACTTAATGTCAACTGTATCATATGTACATTAAAATTTGTTTTGTTTTGACTCGTAGTTCTTCTGATTTATTTTGTTTTATTTGAATTATTTGAGCCTTCCTTTATTATGTATTTTTATTAATAAAACCAATAAAATGATCATTATTTTATTTATAAATAGTATGGTACAATTGTCCCTCTCTACTGTTACAATCGTTCCAGGGGTTGGGACGGTTGTAATAAAATTCCTCATAGTCTTTAAACAAACATAACTTTGGTTCTAATTACATTGAAAAATTGAATCAAAGAAAATTTTGTAGCTAAATAAATTCTACATCTAAAGGTATATACTTTTTTAAATGTAAATATTATATTTTAACTGTTATAACATTTCAAAGTAAAAATGTTACTTTTGTCCCCGGTCTCCCCTACTAGATTAGTAGCTATTATACTCTATAAAACTAATTACTATAATTGCCAATAAATGTTGCCAAATTTATTGTTGTCACAACTATTGCGTTTCCTCTCAGTGTGTATATGTACTTAAAATATCTTTTTTTAAAATAATAAATAATAATCGCAGAGAGAGTGAGAGAGAGAGAGAGAGAGAGAGAGAGAGAGAGAGAGAGAGAGAATAAAATGTTTAGCCTCCTCTTTACACGATTATTGATGACTCCACGTACGTGTAATCGATATATTTCCTATAAGAGAAGTAAATAACATCAAAAACGAATGTTCATTAAGCATCCATTGTATGTACAAATTATAATCAAATAATAAAAATAATAATTTCGTAGATATTAGTTTTCATGATAAAACCATATCTGTTATAAATTTTCTCATAAAATGAGTATCAAAAGATACTAAGATATTGTTTCTTTTGTCGTATAAACAATTTAAGTTCCTGTGAAAAAAAAGCGAGTTTCGAAAAATTGATAAAACTTAATTTTTTAACTCGGTATGAGTTAAAGTCAGAAATTGTAATTATTTTTATAGAATAATTATATCGATTATTGATTAAATTATAAGTTTTTTGATCATTTATAGTCTTTCAAATGTTAATTATACTTACTCTGCGCACAACGTTACAATTTCCATTTTATCCGAAAGATTAGAACAGAATCGAATGATTTTTTTCTTTCTTATAGAAATGCAATTTTGGAAAACATTCACGAAAGTGAGTTTTTTTAATCAACACAACTCGTGTTTTAGAGTAAACTTTGCAATTTTTTATAATTTACAGTTTATACCACTCAATTGCGCTATTCAGGCTTAAGTGACCACAAACGTTCATCCTATTATTATTATTATTATATCCCTTAATTCTGTATTATTATTTATTATTATTATTATTATTATTGTTTATTTTACCGCACGCGCGCGCCCACGCACACACACACACACACACACATGATGTATTACATACTTATGGTTTTACACTTTACGTTTAATCCTATATTTATTTTAATGTGTTTTCTTTTCACATTTTTTTTACTATCTTCCATATTTATTATGTTTGTAATATTATTATTATTAATATTTTATATCATTCTCATTAATTTTCATCCTTAATATATACAGATTTGATTATAATCACTTTTTCTTTATTATGCAAAATTTTTTTGATACACGTTACTACAATTTTTTTACATATCAAAGTTAAACTCGGGATCGTTCGGTTAGATATTTGGAACGAATGCACTTGCGCGAAACTAATTTCGCAATATCAGCTTTTTTCTTTTTTTAAATTAATTTCAAAGTCAAATATAAATAGATAGCAATCAAAAAGAAAAGTAAATGAACGAGATCGTTAAACAAAATCGCGTTGCCACTATCCACGATCATTCGCGACGATTCACGAGCAACGATGCAACGCTACTGCTTGTCGCAATCACTGAACACGAAACTGGCATTTCCTGCTATTCGACGTCAAACTTGACGTTATGCGCGTCAATGAGACAATAAATTGTTATCCCCATCGATTACTAATGAGTCGTATTAATTATGTCAGTAATCATCATATACAGTTTCTCACCTAAACTAAAATTATAATATATCTGTGACTCTTTTATTAATTTATTACTATTTTGATTTATTTTAATAATATAGTCTAATTTTCATTTTCTATCTTATTAACCGCATAATTTAGAAATATATATATACATATATATATATATATACATATTTATACGTATCTATGTATATATCTACTTGTATAAAATAGACCGAATACGCGTTTCTTTTGGAGAAAAAGACGTGGAAAGACACAAGCCGCGTTCGATTTGGAGCAGTTTGGACCACAGAACATTAGTGATTTGGACGCTCACCACGGTTGCCAGATCCTGAGCACTGTACAGCTGGGGCCCGAAGATCCGTGCACTAGAGATTTCATATTTCGACTGGAGGCCGGCCGATTGTTTCATTGGAAAAAAAAGAGAAAAAAAGGCGCAGGGTTAATTCGTGTTTTGCGACTACTGTTGCAGACTTTCTTTTTGTTATTAATATTTGACCAACATAATAAAGTGTCAACACAATCACAGAGACCTTTTTATTATTATTACAAGATTACATACAGTGCGAACACAATTACAAACTATTTTATTATTCGTAAAAATAACATAAACTCCGAACATAATCACAGATTTTCTTATTACTTTCCACGTAATTTAAATATGCAATTAATAAATACCCCACGCGAGTGAAAAATTGGAGATTTTTCCCGTTTGCTGGAGAACTGGAGATTGGTTCCGAAAACTGGAGTCTCTAGTCGAAATCTGGAGACCTGGCAACCGTGACGCTCACCTGTTGTAAACTTCGTTGAATTATGACCAGTATTCATATACATATACAGTTGGTTCTTGTATTTAAGACCATCTTAAGTACAGTCGTAGAGTATCATATGAGGTGTATTTATCGCGTATCTCGCGTAACCGCGTAACCAATCAGAAGCGATTCGCTGTTGTGATTTCTCGTTTTACTGATTACTGATTATTTATACGGTTACGCGATACGCGGCAAATACACCTCATTAGGGCTACGTTCCAAAACTTCTTCTCCGAGGAAAATTTTACTCTATATGCCATAATATACGTTACGTGTACTATATATTTCGAGTAAAATTTTCCTCACAGGGGAAGTTTTGGAACGTAGGCTGCGTTCAGATACTACACTCGGGAACACTCAAGCTCCCGAATGCCGTTCAGAAACCAATTGAGAGTATCTCAGCGTTACCTAGGTGGCCCGTTCAGAAACGTGTCGGGTGTTCCCGATCGGGAGACTTTTGCACCCTGCTCTTTTGTTAGGTGGAATGTTTCTCGAGCGAGTTGACACACAAAGCGCGGAAAGCGAAACATGGGCTGCGTTCAGCAGACTCAGCAGTTTTGCAACCGTTTTGTGATTCGTCGCGCTGATTGGATTATACTTTTAGATTTAAAGGAATAGTCCTATCTCAGCGAAGAATCACAAAACGGTTGCAAAACTGTTGAGTCTGCTGAACGCAACCATGGCTACAAATAAGAATTTATTAATGCAATTTAATAATGAAAATCAAACTATATTGTGGAATCCTGAAAGTAAGTAAAATATATTCTACTTCGATCGATTATAATTTACGATGAAGTACAATAAAGGTTTTTTCGTCATGTTGCGTATGAAGTCCCGTTAAAGTGTAATAACTGTATAATATTCTTTGATAAATCAATTTGTTTGCAAAATATTTATCTTTAAACGTAATTATAATTAATTGAATATAATGTCTAACTTCATTGCATTTATTTGCACAAAACATTTAATATTAGAGGTTGACCTTGTTTACAGGAACACTTGATACGCGTATTAACTAGTAAATGTCTATTAAATTATCTTAATTTCGGCAATGCATAAAGAATGGTGTACTACTTCCGTACAATATGTATCAAAATGATTAATTAAATTAGTCATATCATGTATATGTTTACATGTTTCGCTGAAATTAAGATAATATAATAGAAAAGTTCACTAGCTAGTACATATATCAAGTGTTTGTTTTTTACGCTCCGCCATTTTCCTCTGGCTAGATCGTTCAGAAATGTACACACCAGAGAAGGTACCTTAAGCGGGGTCTACAATAGAAGTCGTAGCAGTCGTAGAGTCTTAAGTCGTAGAAAATTAACCAATCACAGTAGAATATTAGAAGAATAATCGACTATGATTGATCAATTTTCTACGACTTAAGACCCTACGACTGCTACGACTTCTATTGTAGACCCCGCATTATCCCTACCATTTCACTCACACAGACTCCTAGCAATCACGCGCAAGGTGAAGTTTCTGAACGCAGCCCTAGAGTGGGTTAGAGTGGGTATAAAGAGAGTGGCGCCAATTAGCCGGTTGTCGCCATTTTGTGTCTTAGGGCCTGCGCACAATAGAGGAACAAGAATTAGATATTAAGATGTCAACCTATCAGAAACCGTGTATTTCGATGTAATCAGTTTCTGATAGATTGAAATCTTAGGCCGGTATTCATAGTCGGTTCTTATTTTAAGATCGTCTTAAGTAATGTCTTAAGTCGCTAATGCGGCCTTCTGATTGGTTCATGACATCTTAAGACTGTACTTAAGACGGTTTTAAATATAAGATCCGACTATGAATACCGGCCTTAATATCTAATTCCTCTATTGTGCTCAGTCCCTTAGCTCTGCGCACAATAGAAGGAATAAGGAATTAGGAATAAAGAATAAACGATTTCAACCTGTTAGAAATCGTGTATTGCTGGATTCACATTGCATCCGATTTGCGTCGTACGACGCCCTGCAACCAATTAGAAAACAGGATTCCGATGGATTTTGCTTCGTATCATCGGAATCCTGTTTTCTAATTGGTTGAAGGATGTTGTACGACGCAAATAGGATGCAGTGTGAATCCAGCGTTGCTTACGTCTACAATTTAATAGCGTTTTCGGCTCGATCGGGTTTGCACCAACCTGGGTTGGATTAATCTTTCCTATTGGTTGACGTCACACGCTCTACCAATAGGAGAGCGCAAAACGCCATTAATCCAACCCAGGTTGGTGCAAACCCGGCCGGGCCGAAAACGCTATAAGACTGCCGTAAAGCATTACGGCAATCCTTGTGCTCATACCTTTAGAACTTCTGACTTGCGGCTTATTGTAGAAGGGTTGTATTAGGCCTTCTACAATAAACCACAAGTCAGAAGTTCTAAGCGATCTTAAGTCATAATTGGTGAAGTTGGCCAATAGCCAACTTGAATGACTTGGTTAAGACTGGTTAAGTCTTCTCATGATAAAAATACAAGGGTATGCTCATCAATTGTCTAAAACTCGTTCAGCTTGCGCATGTCCTTGCTTACGTCATATTCGGGTACGCGTTGATTGGTCGGTTCTGATTCGGGTGCAATCGGTGGTTATCGGTCGTAATTTATCATGGCGTCCATGGCGTAGTGCACGTTGTCATCGGTAGAAGTTAATGTTAAAAATATTTTCACGATGACCTGCATAGTGAAAGGATGCGGCAATTATATGAAAAAAACAAAAAAAACTGAGGGAAGTAAAATTAAATATTTTACCTTTCCAAAACAATCTGAAATTGCTGAACAGTGGCGTAAGCCACTCGTTGTGACGTAAGCAAGGACAAAAATCTGATTGGTCATGCGCATGAGCATACCCTTGTCTTTTTATCATGAGTCTTCTGACGTTCTGACTTGTGGCTTAACCCACACAGCACACCTGACTGTTTGGCGACTGTAATTCGACATTTTTTCGTCAGCTTGAAGTCGACTTTTAAAGTCGACATTTAGCAGACTTTTTCTAGAATGGATTTGTCGACTCGTAAAAGTTGACTTATAGTCAGCTATTCGCGCTCTCCGAACGCGTTCTCTATGAACACCGGCCTTAATTAATTGAGATCCCTCGGCCTTTCCTTTTTGATTGCCTCTGCAGAATGACGATCTGCAGAATGATCTAAATAAGGCGCATTAAAATCAAAGGTAATCTTTTTTTTTCATATATATTTATAGTAAATATGAAATACAATAAGGAAAGATAATTGTATATACATTTTAGTATAATTTTTTGGTGCATCATTTTATATATTTCCAACAATTAGTATATATATCAAGGTTTAAGGTTATGTTGTAAGAATCGCGAAAGTTGACTTAAAATAATTGACTTGAAGTCGACTATATAGGCTGACTGATGGCCGACTATAGTCGAGACATTTGTCGTCTCTTAGTCGACTAAAAGTTGACATTTAGTCTGACTTTAAAGTCGACTTTAGACTCCTTCTGCCGACGGACAGTCAACTCATAGTCGACTTCGTGCTGTGTGGGCTTCTTCCTCTCTCTCCCTAAACTTTCCCTCTCTTGCCTTCTCTATCCATTCCTTTACTCTATTCTCTCTTTCTATCATTTTCTCGTCTATCAGACTTCGTGCTGTGTGGGTTATTGTAGAAGGCCTATTAAGCCCATTCTACAATTGCGTAAGCGTAGTTGTAAGTGGTTGTAGTCGTCTACAATACACAGAGTAAGAAGTAAGAGTAAGAAATTGACCAATCACAGTCGATTATTCTTCTCACATTCGACTGTGATTGGTCAATTTCTTACTCTTACTTCTTACTCCGTGTATTGTAGACGGGCCTTAAGAATTGACTAATCACAGTCAAATATTTTCCTCATGTTTGATTATGATTGGTTAATTCTTACAACTATAACCACATACAACTACGCTTACGCAATTGTAGAATCCCGATTGACCACGGCTCGATTGGACACCACCAATCACAGCTACCGGTGCTTAGGAGCTTTGTAGTCTCAAGCGCTGTGAGTGGCTCGTGTCCAATTGAGCAGTGTCCAACTGGGTGCCACCCCCGGTAACCGAAGTTGGCCAATGGCCAACTTGAATGACTTGGTTAAGACTGGTTAAGACTTCTGAAGTTCTGACTTGTGGATTATTGTAGAAGGGCTGTAACACTTGCTTAAGACCTGGTACAAGCAGTACAGTGAACTCTTGCACTGAGTATCGCTCAGTGTATGAATAGAGTACATGACGTCATTTCGTTACAGTGTACACAAAAAGAACGATGTAGTGTACATTTCTTGAACTAGTGCAAGCAGTGCAGAGAAAAAAAACAAACCTCTTTCTAATTAAGGCCGTGCGCACAATGAAAGAAATATTAGGAAAAAATAGGAATAAACATTAAGATTTTAACCTACGCGAGAAGTCGCGTATTCCGATGTAACTGGCATTTGATAGGCTGAAATCTTAATATTTATTTCTATTTCTAATATATTTGTTCTATTGTGCGCAGGCTCTAACAGTAAGGACACTCAATGGCGAAGCCATCAGTATTAGGCACATGCATTGGCATCTTTATACCCGTTCTACGCCCCATGGGAATGCGTCACCATTGAGCGTATTCAGCGGACTCAATAGTTGAGTGAACGCTCGCTGTTATTGGTATATTCTTTTAGCTCATCCAATCAGAATTTTAGATTTAGAAGAATACACCAATAACAGTGAGCGCTCACTTAACTGTTGAGTCCACTGAATGCGTCCAATAGCTACGTTCAGCAGAGGAACTTTGCAACTGTTGTGAAATTCTTGAATATGATTGGTTTATACATTTAGATCCAATGAGGAACTAAGGGCAAGATCAATATTGAAGAATTTTACAACGATTGTAAAGCTGCTTTCTATGCTGAGTTAAGAGTTAAAAACTGATAATATTGTACTAATTTTATGATTTATTAGTTTAGTAGTTATATTTATGCATTTATAACTCAATAATACTCGATTTTTCTTTAAAATTGAGATTTCAGTGTTATCATCAAAATTTGATTATCAATAAAGATGATAATTGCAGAGAAAAAATTGTGATTTTTTTGCAATATATAGGATATTACAGCTTTACAAGTATGTATATTTATTTTTGGGACATTTATGTAATAAAAAATCATGAATTTAATAATGCATGAGCCAAATATTTATGTTAATAGTAGCAAATTTATATCAATTGTCGGTAATGTCAGCGTTCTTGAATTACCTCCGGGCTCTTGGGGCCCTTTTTATACCGCCGAAAATTTGTCCAGGGTTGACGGTCTTTAATAATAGGCCTGTTCTTTTTGGCTGAACTTTTGCACCAGTTCACCTTTCTTCCTCTTCTTTCCTTCCGGATAGAAAAGGAAAAAAGATGAACTGGTGCAAAAGTTCAGCCAAAAAGAACAGGCCTAATATCTCGTCGGTGATTCAGTACTACAATTGCTCACTGAGCGCTCAGTAAGCTCTTGCATTTGATTAGCATATTCCATTAGATCTAAACATATACACCAATTAGATATAAGAATTCACTCAGCGCTCAGTGAGCGGTTATAGTACTGAATGCACCCAATGGCTGCGTTCAGCAGAGAAAGCAGCTTTGCTACTGTTATAAAATTCTTGAATATGGTTGGTTTATACATTTAGATCCAATGAGGAACTAAGGGCAAGACCAATCATATTGAAGAATTTTACAACAGTTGCAAAATTGCTTTCTCTGCTGAGCACAGCCATTAGTGTTATTGGTATTCTTTTAGATCATCCGTTTAATCAACATTTTAGATCTGGAATTAAGTATACACCAATAACGCTCAGCCTAGATCCTCATACGGGCAACAGCGCTTTGACACCGAACGCTGATTGGTAAAAAACGGACGATGTAGGTAAATTTTACTCTTTGCCCGGATCCTCATACGGGCAACAGCGCTTTGACACCGAGAGCTGATTGGTGGAAAGCCAATTGTGGGGGTAAATTTTACTCCCACAACTGGCTTTTCACCAATCAGCGTTCGGTGTCAGAGCGCTGTTGCCTGTATGAGGATCCGGGCTTACAACCGGCTTTTCACCAATCAGAGCTCTGTGTCAAAGCTCTGTTACCCATATTAGAGTCCTAGATTTATCAGAGAGGCGCAACCGGCTTAAGTCAGTATGACAAAGGTGCTAAGGAGAGTACTAAACATGGCCGACATGCTATGAAACTACCTTTAAACTATGTCAAACAAGATAAGACGTGCAGGATAATGTGAAATAGAATGTATAGATTAAAATGAAATAGAAATATGTCACTAGTACTATAAATGGCTGTCAAGTCACGCAATTGGTCAGATTGCAACAGCGAATCAGAATGCATAACACCGGTTGAGCCTCTCTGATAAATCTAGGACTCTAGCCCATATAAGGATCCGGGCTCACTCAACTGTTGAGTCCGCTGAACACAGTCATTAAAAAATGTTACATGGTGTGAAACAGTCCTTATGCTGGATTCACACTGCATCCGATTTGCGTCGTACGACGCTCTTCGACCAATCAGAAAACTGAATTCCGATGATACGAAGCAAAATCCATCGGAATCCCGTTTCTTGATTGGTTGCAGAGCATCGTATGACGTAAATCGGATGCAGTATGAATCCAGCATTATGCCCCTTATCGATCTTACCGATTAAGACCCAGTTTCACAACTGACTGTTAAGTTTGGATCTACAATAGGTGTTTTATGCCTTATGCCGTAAGAAACTGACCAATTACCTCGGATCTACAATAGGTGTTTTAAGCCTTAAGCCGTAAGAAATTGACCAATTACAGTCGAATCCGAGAAGAATAAGCGACTGTGATTCGCCCATTTCTTATGGCTTAAGGCTTAAAACCCTATTGTAGATCCGGACTTACAGTCGAATCCGAGAAGAATAAGCGACTGTGATTCGCCCATTTCTTATGGCTTAAGGCTTAAAACCCTATTGTAGATCCGGACTTACAGTCGAATCCGAGAAGAATAAGCGACTGTGATTCGCCCATTTCTTATGGCTTAAGGCTTAAAACCCTATTGTAGATCCGGGGTAACAGTATTTATTAGAACCTAAAGCTCAAAGCAAGCTTAAGGCACACTTTTGCATAACGCTTAAGCGGAGAGCACAGACTCTTGCATAACGCATAACACATGAGGCATAAGAAATTGAACCAACCAGAGTTCTCTATTACATGGAAGGGAAAGAAA
>NW_017300309.1:150128-166874 GCF_001594075.2 Trachymyrmex cornetzi
CTAAAGTTAAAGGCCGCAGCACACACTTTTGCATAACGCATAACGCCTAGTGCATAAGCGAATCAACTAATCAGAATCTTTCCTTTCTTCTCATTTCATGGAAAAGAAGAATTTTGATTGGTTGATTCCTTTATGTACTATGCATTATACGTTATGCAAGAGTGTGTGCTGCGGCCTTAAAGGCTTAAAGCTCAAAACATCTATTGTAGATCCGGGGTAACCGAGGTTCAACTTATTCGTTATTTCTTTTCAATTCTAGAATTGGAAAAAGATGAGAAATAAGTTGAACCTCGGTTAAGAGTTAAGGTGCCTTTTCACGCTGACGCTAGACGCTCATTTTCAGCGTCAAAACAGGTCACATGATCAAAATTGACGAATACCAAGCGTCAATTTTGATCACGTGACCTGTTTTAACGCTGAAAATGAGCGTCTAGCGTCAGTGTGAAATCGCACCTTAATTGAATCTAAAAATATGAAATGTTCGTTTCAACGTCTAAAATAATTGGACAGTTTATTAATCGAGATAAAAAATAATTGGATAGCTCATTAATCGAAGATGAAAATAATCGGCGGCGGGGGAGGGTTAATCGATTATTTCTACAAAAAACATCGAACTTCGATTAATCGAAGCAACATCGTCGATCACTAGCCGGAGCCGGACTTACAAAACGAAGCTTCGACTGCCTCGTGAAAGTACGCCCGATATCCCTGATACTACCCGATGCGTGGGTGGATAGTGCATTTTCAAAAATGTAGAAAGAGTGCAAGGAGCATTTGTGATTTTTGGTAGCCGATGGTGATGACAAAGAAGTGATTGCGCGGAGAGTTTAGGTGTATTGGAGACGGAGACATTCGATAAATCATATGGTGTTATCGTCAACGAGATGGAGATGAATGCATTACTGTTGATAGCTTTAAGTGCGTGCGTCACGCACGCTTTTAATCTGGAACCACGAATACCTGTTGTCAAAAGGGGCCTGCATGGTTCTTATTTTGGCTACTCTGTAGCCCAACATGTTGAGATCGAGAACTCGTTATCCAAATTAACCAGTTGGTGAGTATATTACTCAGTTTCTTATTACATTACTATTCTTTATTTTTATATTCTATATATAGATATTGTTGTAATTAATAGGAAAAAAAATCAAAATTTTTAATAATCTATTACAATATATAATGTGAATAAAATTTTTTTTGCCCTGTCGATCTCTTAATAAATTATTTTGAAACACAGCATAAAAAAAATTGTTAAGAACATTTTTATTGTTTTGAACATTGAATACTTATTTTTATTTTTATTTCATTTTTATTTTATTATTTTTATTTTTATTTTTTTAAACATTTTTATTAAAAATATTGTTAAATATTGTTATAGTTAAATTACAAAAAGCGTACCCTTATCTAAAACTGGAATGAGTAAAAAGATCATATTGTGTATCTTCCTCTGTCGTCGCAAATTTGAGAGTCATATGTAAAGTCACAGAATCTTATTTTTATTTATTTTTTAAAGTCAATTTATTGTATACTGTTATTATTTAAACAGTTTCTATTTATGCTGCTATTATGTTGATGTTAATTTTATATACCCGATATATAATTCTATAACTATATGTATATTTTTGCACAAGATTTACATATATATATATATATATAATATATATATACATATATATATATCTAGATAACACTTAGTTTCTCTCTTTCAACAGGATGCTAATTGGTGCACCTTTGGATCAAAATAGACAACCAGGCACAAACAGATCAGGAGCGTTATGGCAATGTCCACTAAGTACATACACAAGGGACTGTACTCAAGTTATTACAGATGGACGGCTGAGTATGTCCTTGTATATTTATTCTATTTCTTGTCATTTATCTCTATATTTTGTTAATTGTATTATTGTGATAACTTGAAAATATGTATTTATAATATTATCATACAACTTAATAATTTAATTTATAGTGCTGTATTAATTAAATTATTATTATTATATACTCTCCATCAAATTCCGCTCAGTGTTTGAATGCTAAGATTAGGTCGAGCACATCTTTATGTATTAAACATGTTCAACAATGAATCTTGATTTAATCCAATAATACTTATACATCACACATTTGATATCTATTTAATATTATACTATATATAATAAGATGCTTTTTTGTTAAATCATGTTTCGGTAAACCAGTGGACGATGGTCTATTATACAGACCATACGAATACGATTCAAGTAAGTGTATAAACTTCAGCAAAGTCTTTGCAGAATGAATTGAATGAAGAGTTTGAAGATTTTGACCAACGGTTTGCCAAAGATTGCACTTTTCTAAATAAAAAGTATTACATACATTAAAAGGCGAGAAAGCATGTGATGTAAAAAGTTAATCTCTGTTATATGTTAATTCTTTTGAATCAAAGCTTGCTCTTCTTGAAAATAACACAGAATAGAGATGGAATATTTCCTAAGGCTAATAATACTAATTAACAATAGCGATACATAATTATTTACAGCACTTTTATGTAACGAATGCAAATTGACGTTCTTGCTTTTACTAACATTTTTTTTTATTAATTGTTTTCATTTTTATTTATTATTACTATCATCATGCATTTTTATTTATTATTGCCATCATCATTACTTATTCAAATTTATATGTAAGTTTATGTTTATATGCATGGTCACTACAACACGATATTAATCGTGTAATAATCTTTGTTATTTACTCAAAATTGTATGTAATTTGATAATATTGTAAAAATAAATCCAATTTGCAGAAATAAAATCTATGCTATTGATTTACTGATTATTGTCACTGTCTTATTTTATCATTATTGTGATAAATACTTTATTTATGTACATACACACACACACACACATACACAAAACCTTTTTATATTATATTTTTTAATTTTATTAATTTTCTTTCAAAATTTTAATAATTTTCAAATATATTTAACTTAAGAATATAACTGCAAATTACATGGATAAATCTTTATCTGTTATTATGAATAAGGTTTGTAAAATATAATCGATCAAAATATATAAAAAATTCATAAAAATATTATAAATTCTTAAAATATAATATTTCCCTAATGTGATTTCTTCATAGCTCTACGTTTGTGAAAAGACTACAATACTTTTTCCAGATTTGGAATCAGATGATTTAGTACCGCCAGGCAATGACGAAATAAAAGACAATCAATGGTTAGGCGTTACTGTACGTAGTCAGGGAATAGGAGGTAAAGTTATGGTAAGTAAAGAAAAGTAGTAGACAATCCTAAAATCGACGATACATATCACACAGATTATCAATTAATTTTATGTATTCTCAGGTATGCGCGCATCGCCATATTGTGAAAACAGCCGATTCGCAATGGGGTCAAGGCCAATGTTACATACTATCTCAAGATTTGAAATACGATGATTTAAAAAAACCATGCTCTGGAAAGCCTACTAACAAGTAAAATATGAATAAATTACCTAATTTCTGAATATTCTACATATTTACAATACTTTCTTAAATTTCTTCAGCTAACAATCTTGTTGCCTCAATTTTTTGTAAAACTCAATTTTTCAGAGCTCATGAGCAGTTTGGTTACTGTCAAGCCGGGACTAACGGTTTATTAACCGCTGAAGATCGTGTAGTGATTGGTACCCCGGGACCACATACTTGGAGAGGAACTCTCTATCTATTTACCATTTCTGACGAATTTTTAACTAGAGATAATACAGTTTACAATGCACCAATGCAAGATTTTTCGCCTGTAAACAAATATAGCTATCTCGGTACGCAGCTTTATTAAAAATAAGTTATTTTGGTATAAACTTTATTCAAAATATTCTTATAAATATTGTCCGAAAATTGATTTGCTCTGCAGTTAAATTAATTATTTCTCCTTTTTATAATGTTTGCTACTGAATTGGATTCCTTTTAATAAGTAATTCCTTTAACAAGCTAATGTTATATCAATCTTTGTTTAATCTACGTTTGATGTTAGGAATGTCTGTGGCCGTTGGAAACTTTTTTGGCAAGGATTTAGCATATGCGGCAGGTGCACCCCGTTCTAATGGTACAGGTCAAGTAGTTTTGTTTACCAGACGTGATTTCAAGCCGGACATGGATGTTGCCCTTGTTCTGGATGGTGAACAATTCGCCTCAAGCTATGGATACGAGATCACATCGGCAGATATAAACGGAGATAAGTAAGATAATGTTTAATGTATATTTAAATGATTATTACAAGATCACTACGTTATCAAGAATTTATTTATTTGTTCATTTTGTTTGTATACTTTAATATTTATTGTTTTAGAGTGACTGATTTGATCGTGGCAGCACCGTTTTATTTCAACAAAGCAGAGGGTGGAGCTGTCTATATTTATACAACGTTAGATTTATGTCGAACCGCCAATGACAAGTGTTCACCTGTCAAACTCGTCGGTCATGAGGAATCAAGGTTTATCATAAAACTTACATCATGTTTTATTTGGATGGATATTAAGTATGGTAATGACAAATTGATGATAGGTTTGGATTCGCATTGACAAATTTGGGTGATTTAAACAAGGATGGATACGAAGATATTGCAGTTGGCGCTCCATATGAGGGAAAAGGCACAGTTTATATTTATCTAGGTTCCAAGAATGGCATAATTAAAACACCTTCTCAGGTAATAAATTTTTACGTAATACTCATTAGTGTTTTAATTTACTCTATATATAATTTTAATTTCTTTTTCAACTTGTTTAATATCTTATTTTATTTAATGCAATTTATCGTTTTGTTACATTATTGTTTGACAGATCATTCACGCTGAAGATATGCCTACGCCATTGAAAACATTTGGTTACTCGCTAAGCGGCGGAACTGATATGGATCAGAATGGGTATTCTGATCTCCTTGTCGGAGCATATGAGAACGATGCAGTCGTACTTCTCCGTTCTAAGAAAATAATCGATATATCTACTTATATACGCTATGCGAAGAAGGATGGGATATATCAGGATACAATAGAACCTATCGATCCCAATAAAATTGGATGTTTGGCTGATTCAAACTCGAATCATACATGGTAATAATAATTTTATATAGATAAATTGTAATATATAACACATAGTTCTTATACTATACGTACAGTTACACTATCTAGTGTAAAAGAGTGTATATATATACAGGGTGTTAGTTAAGTATATTCCCAAACTCAACAGAGCGATTCTTTGGTTTATTTCAAGTAAAAAAGTCCATAAACATGTGTCCTAAACAGGGTTGGTAAAGACTAATGTTTTTTTTTAAGAATAAAACATATTATATTTCTTCTTGAATATGTTTTTAATGCTTCAAATATGCTTTGAACAGTACTATAAAAAAACATATTAAAAACATCAATTAAGCATGTTTTAAACTGTTTAAAACACGTTTAAAACATGTTTTTTACCAATCCTGGTCCTAAACGATTTAGTTTCCGAAATACAGGTGAATGTTCGCAAATATTTGACGAAACGATAAATTGCGTTGGAGAAATCATTGGTTTATACCACCCTAATTGATAATAAGAATGATTTGAGGAATCGAATATTGCTTCATGCGAGGCAATACGTAACACACCTGGTATCTTTGAGCGTGTACGTCAATCTTTGAGAAAAAGGCTCGATGGATGTATCATGGCGCAAGATGGACATTTTCAACAATTCATCTAATTGTTTTATTTCATTAGAAGAACTGAAGTCTGTTTTTGTTTTTCTGTTTTTGACTAATTTTTGACTAGTTCAAGTTGTATTTTTTTCAAATAAACAGATTATTACTACACGTTTAAATTTTTTTATTTCGGAAACTAAGTCGTTTAGTACACATGTTTATATGGACTTTTTTACTTGAAATGAACCAAAGAATCGCTCTGTTGAGTTTGGGAACATACTTAACTAACAGAGGCTTGCTGCAAGACGGAATCGCTAGCGAAAGAAGATTCTATGCAAAATCTGAAATTAAATTATTATATCGAAGCGGAAACCTACACTGGAACTAAGAAATTCTCGAGAGTTTTTTTCGGCATCAATGGTAATACGCGTCCTCATTACGTAAATCGAACAGTCACCTTAGATAGCACAAAGTTGGTACACTGCCAAAAGGAAATTGTTTATTTGAAGGTAAAGTTAAATCATACTATGTTTTATGTTATTTCTCTTTATATTTTTAATATACATATATGCATGCAATTATACAACACAAAGCGTTTATTGTTGTTTCGTAAATATTTAATAATTATATATGTACTTAATTTTCTAAATCTTACAGTAAAAATATCATAGATTTTATTTACAAAACTTAAAGATAAACTTCAAGTATCACGAAATCCATATTTTATAGGTCAACTATTTGATAAAGCTACCTACCTGATTCTGTCAGAAAATTGTCAGTTATATCGCAATTAATTACAGTACGAATAAACATAGATACAAGGAAGTTTCTGGGCGAATGAAATCATCTTTATTCTTTATTTTGATAATCACGTCATATTGATAAATCATATTTATCTTTTTTCATAATATCGTATAGTATTAATGATAATGTTCATATGAAAACAAAAATTGTACGCGCTCATTGATAATCAAATAGTTAAAATAAAAATAAATCCATTTGGAAATAGACTTGAATTTTCATACATATACATGATATGATAATAAGATTCAGTGAATATTATGAGAAAAAATAAACGCCACTTATACAAATGACCTTTATTATTCTTCAAAGTAATTGAATGTGAAAAAGTCATCTTTGGATATCGCCTTAAGTCTTTTTGGTAATATAATTTTGATTCGAAACACGTACAACAATTCTTGAATCAATGTTGCATTACCGTTTTGAATCACTTTCCTTACTCCCTTGATCTCTATTCCAGCAGACTTCTTTTTGTTCCCTAAATTAAAGGAAGCGATGAAAAAACCTCGATTTCTAAACATTTCGGACATTCAGAATTGTGTATTAACAAAAAACTTAAGGCGATATCCAAAGATGACTTTTCACAGAGTTTCTGCAAGTTATACGAATGTTATCAGAAGTGTATTGTCTCTAGGGGGAATTAGTTTGAAGGACAATAAAAGTCATTTGTATATTAATTAAATGGTATTTATTTTCTCATAACATTCATCGAACGCATTGCTATAATTCTGTTCGATTTACTTTTTTTATAACCAGTTTTGCTGAAAATATCAAATGACTTTACGGTCTTATCTTTATTTGTACTCTCTTAGAAGATATAAAATTATTTATTGTGGATGTCTAACAGGAGAACACACGCGACATCCAAACTCCTATCAAATTCCGTCTGAATTATTCGCTGATACAAGAAGAGCCAGTCATGCCTCTCGAAGGTGCTCCTTTACCCGATATGAAGAATTATCCAATACTCAATCAACAAGAAGCTGCACGTGTATTCGAGGCTGTCTTCCAAAAAGATTGTGGAAATAACGACATTTGCGAAAGCGATTTACAAGTGATAGCTAAACTGAATTTATCAGGTAGGTGTTTCTTTCTTATGTAGAATTTCATATCAGAATTATCATAATACTTACATATTTCTCTGTGTAATTTTCATTAAAGTAAAATAAATTAATGCCTTTACTCCATTGTCAGTTAACTCAACTCTTTTCCATAAACTAACATCTCATTTTGCACTATTTCCCCATTATTTCACATTTGCCATTTGGCATGTATGCGTTAGAGGCGTGCAAAACATCTCCACTGCAGGCTCCCGCTCGACTGTGATAAAAAAGAAGCTCGAGTTCTCTTGAGCTCGCACTTTTAGGATCGAGCTCGAGCCTGATCCAAGACTCAAGCATAAGAAAAATGAACGTCACTGCGCATCGATCGAACCGTGTTACGTAAACGTACGCAAATTATATACTATGCACAAAATACTGAAAATACTGTACGCATAGTCAAAATACATTCTAATCTCATTAGAATACACGCAAGGAAACGGATAGAAGTTTGAGAGTAGAGAGATTCGTGCGTGATTGTATATAATATATATAATAAAATGGAAAAGGGCCCCCCCCCTCTCTCTCTCTCCCCCCTCCCCCTACCTTCCTCCCTCCCTCTCCCTCCCCCTCCCTCTCTCTCTAGATGTTCTGCTTATATCTGAATAAAAAAAACATAATATAAAGCAAAATATATTTTGAATTTGCCAGAAAGAAATTTTGCTAAATTTTGCTAATACAATCTCTTATTGTATTAGCTTCCTCCGTAAAACCGGACTTCTACGAGTTGCTTTTGGGCGAGAGAGAAGAGATAGTAGTCGAAGTGAATGTGGCAAACGTCGGTGAGTCTGCGTACGAGGCTCAACTGTTTATCACTCACTCACAGAATTTGAACTACATCGCCAGTAAAAGCAACGATTCCGTAATCTGCAACCTGTACAACGCCACTATAGTATCGTGTTCTATCGGCAATCCGTTCAAAAAGGATAAAGCAGTGGACATACAAGTGAGATTTGATCCTAAAGGTCTCGAGGATAATGAATCGCAATTGGGCTTTATAATTTTTGCAAATTCTACATCAAAAGAAATGAAAGAGAAACAACCCACTGTGCTGCAGGCTACGGTGTTAAAACGTGCCGAACTCTCAATCAAAGGGTAATTAATTCTATGCCATTAATGCAGTACCCGATATGACTTCAGTAACGTATCTTTACATATACGGCATTTACAACTCGTTAATTTTCTAAAAAAAACCAAATTTAATCTCACACACACACACACACACACACACACACACACACACGCGCGCGCGCGCGCGCGCGCACGCACGCACGCACGCACGCACGCACGCACGCACGCACACACACGCACACACATAGGGTGTATAAAAAGTCCCGGACTCCTTAAATATCTTGAAAAGTAATCATTTTTGAGAAAAATGTTTTATACAAAAAATGTAGGGTTGAAAATGATCTATTGACTGACCTTATCAATTTGACTTGACCAAGATCAAGTCAAGGTCAAATCGATTTTTTTAAACGAAACACCCTATTTTTGATTCTAGAATCTAATAGCTGTGAGGTCGGGGGCTTTCCAAAACACTATAATAAAGCCTCTTTATAATCAGTACTTTTCAAGTTATGAGAGCTGAAATTACGGAACCGCCGCGGCATTAGCATTACCTAAGCTAAGATGATCGTATTCATTTTAATGATGCGAGGATGAGGTGGTCAAAGGAGGTCTTACGCAAGCGACAAGACTTTTCAATCAATTTTTTAGAAATAAAGACAATGGTATATCTAAATCAACTGTCATTCGTTTGAGCATTTGTCATTCCTTTAACCCAACTCGCCTTACCTACTAGTTTTTAATTACTTTCTCGGCTAGACCCCACCGGAATCTGGAACTTCCTCAAGTTATATCTCTGAATAGAAAACATATTTTTAACTTACCACATGCAAAATTGATATCTCTAGAATAAGGAACAAAAAAATAAACAAAGATATAATAATAAAATGGATACGATCATCTTAGCTTAGGTAATGCTAATGCCGCGGCGGTTCCGTAACTTTCAACTCTCATAACTTGAAAAGTACTGATTAAAAAGAGGCTTTATTATAGTGTTTTGGAAAGCTCCTGACCTCAGCTATTAGATTCTAGAATCAAAAATAGGGTGTTTCGTTTAAAAAAAATCGATTTGACCTTGACTTGACCTTGGTGGCACCATCCAAGGTCAAATTGATAAGGTCAGTCAATAGATCATTTTCAACCCTACATCTTTTGTATAAAACGTTTTTCTCAAAAATGATTACTTTTCAAGATATTTAAGGGGTTCGGGACTTTTTATACACCCTGTATATATATAACTAAATTTGTATATTCATCGCATTATTTTTGTACGGTACACTGCGTCATCTCTTCATCGATAAGAAATACTGTATTAATGTAAACATGTACTTATACTACTTATATACCAATAATTGATCTATTCTATTTAATTTGAAGTTTTTATTACATATACTAATATTAAAAAAAATGTATATTTATTTATTTATATTTGTAGAAGCGCAAAAACTCAGTGGGCGTTTTATGGTGGCCCCGTAGTTGGAGAATCCGCAATAAAATATCTGAATGAGGTAGGACCAAAGGTGTCACATATTTACGAAATATTTAACGAAGGCCCATGGAAAGTCAGCACTGTGGAAGTGCACATTTCGTGGCCTTACGAGGTCGCGAATGATAAAGCGCACGGAAAATGGCTGCTCTATATGGAAGAGATGCCAACTATTCAAGGTAATACAAAATTCTTTGTTCTTTCAATTTTCTCTTTATAATACGCCAAAATAAAAAAATCGAATAAAAGCTGTTTGTCTAATTGTAAGATTGAGGAATGAGAATTAATCATTCCATTCTTGAGATTCAAGAATTCGCCAATTAAAGTTTGGGACTTTACTTATCATCTAAACTTATCATCTAAAAGATGAGTATTTTACGAGAAAGCAAAAAATGCACTGTGACTGTGTGTACGTGCGTGCGTGCGTGTGTTAACCATTTTAAAAATACTTAAGCAAAAATTAATGTTTTTACTTTTAAGAGAATGAAAATTAAGTATAAGAGACTCCATTTATCTTTCGTATTAAAAAAAAAATTATAAAAATGCTTTAAAAAACAAACTTAAAATTTTTATTTCCTGCAGAGTTTGAAAGCTCATAAATAACTTCTAATTGTGAGCAATTTGTTTTTCATCATTCAAGCGTTTTGATTCTAGGGGTTGGGCAAAGAAAAAAAAATATGATAAATATAAATATAATATACTCAAGAAGAATATACATATATTACTACAATATATCATATTTCTTTCTATTGCATAAGATTTGTTCTGTATATTACATTAATGCTATTAAATTAATGTGATGAAAATATACAATATTGCAAAATATTACACAAGTTAAGCTAAAATAACACATCTAAATACACATCTATATTAAATGATTTAGCTCTGGGAGATGGTGAATGTACATTACCACCAGGATATGTAGTCAATCCATTAAAACTACAAGATAATATCAACTTGGACGATATCGATAACATGATACAATCATCAACTCCATCGACAGTTTTGTATAATCATACTAATCACATAAGAACAACGCGAGATACAGAAAAAGTTGTAAATACGCGAACAATTATTGACAAGGATGGACATCGACATCGTGTTGTAGCGATGGTAAGTTATCACTTATGGGGTAATATAAGTCGTTATTCAATTATATTCGCAAGGTATAATTAGAAGAATCATATACAGAATTCTGAAACTAAATGCGAAATTTGTAATAAATCCCTATACGAACTGATTCATTGTATATGATACAAATGTCATAATTCTGAATAAATGAAAGTAAATTGTAATTGTGAAATAGGTATTCTATTTTATTATTTATTGTTAAATAGGGTATTCTGTTTCATTATTTATTGTAAATGTGAGGTAGTTTGTTTCAGTATTTTTATTCAAACTTTATTTTCAAAAAAGGCAGTATCAAATATTATATCTTTTATTGGAATCTTAAGTCGTGTCCAATATGGCTGTCTCAACAAGGATAAGGGGCCGTGCACAATAAAAGGAACAGGGAACAGAGAACAGAGAATAAGAATTTCAACCTATCAGAAATCATGTATTGTAGAATACATATGTGTTCTCTGTTCCTTTTATTGTGCGCGGCCCCTTATCCTTGTTGCGGCGGCCATATTGGATACGACTTAAAATCCCAATCGTTCCTAATTTTTTAATTTTAGAATTTCGTTATTCAAAATTGAAAGCTTTTCTATTTTTGCGAATTTATTCTATATATTATACATTTTGATAGCAAATTTTTCATGAAGTGTTAATGGAAGGATCTTATATTACAGAATTGCAAAGCTGGCACAGCAAAATGTTTCGATATTACATGTTATATATATAACTTACAGAGGAAACAAGAAGCAATCATAACTGTTAAAGCGAGGTAATAATAGAAATGTAAAAGTGATTATCATTAATTGTGTCACACTAGATCATAAATAAATTGACTTATTAACTTATTAATACGGATTACTCTTAATTATATAATTAATATAATATTTCAAGGAGCGAACTAATATTATAAATAATTTAGAGCTCAAAACAAACAAAAGTGATTATTCAGAATAGGGGAGGCAGCTCCGATGATCTTGACCTTGATATATGTTGTCAAGGTCACGACCCTGAGTGACCTCCAACAAATTTTAGCCGTCGCTCGTCCTTCGTTAAAAAGTTATTAACAAAAGAAGTTTGAAAAATAACGTATTATTTCTGCTACATATGCAATATTAAATACTATTCTACATAGGTTTTGACTTTCAACATGAGGCAACTTTCACCTCTCTTCCCCCTGCTTCAGGAGCGCACGACTTTCACCTCCGATTCTCACCTCCCCCTGCCCTGCTTCAGGAGCGCACGACTCTTATTTCCGACTCTCACTCATCCTCCCCCCTGCTTCAAAGGCGCACGACTTTCACCTCCGACTCTCACCTCCCTCCCTCTCTGCTTGGGGGCTTACGACTTCCATGTGATTTAATTAAAAGAATAAGTCAAAATATATACAAAAGAACACTTTTAATTAACTTTGCATTATTCCCCTGAAACAGGGGGAAGGAAGGTGAAAGTTGTTTCATGTTGAAAGTCAAAACCTATGTAGAATAGTATTTAATATTGCATATATAGCAGAAATAATACGTTATTTTTCAAACTTCTTTTGTTAATAACTTTTTAACGAAGGACGGCTAAAACTTGTTGGAGGTCATTCAGGGTCATGACCTTGACAACATATGTCAAGGTCAAGGTCATCGGAGCTGCCTCCCCTATTCTAAATAATTACCCAAACAAAATATGTTAACGTAAGTTGTTGAGAAAATATACTAATGTAAGTTGTACTATTATATTTTCCAAATTATAATAATTTCCAAATTATATTAAAGAAAATGGAAGTATTGTAAAATATAAAAAACATACAAAAGTTCTTGAAATTATGTATTAATAATTATCCTGTAAGTAGGCGTACTAGCAAAATCACAGCGATTGAAGCGGTTTTGACCCCATGCACTTACTTAAGGGTTAACATAATATATTAATGTATATTAATAAACACAGTCAAGTTTTATCTTTCTCAGACAATTGAATAAGAAATTTCACTAATATTAATATTTCAGTTATATTCATTTTAATATTGTAGAGCATCTTATAATCTTCAAAGAAATAACTGATTTCAGGCTTTGGAATTCTACTTTAGTCGAAGACTATCCGAAAGTGGATATGGTTAAAATAGGTTCCAATGCTCGAATAGTAATACCTTCAAACATTGTGATACAACAAGAGAACTTGAAGGATGATTACGCAATTGTAAGCATATTTTTCTAGATATACAATATATATTTCGATACTTGGTAATTGTCATACTATCAAACCCAAGATACTAATAATTGATAACAAAATTCTAATGTTGCATTTCCAATTTTAAATTTAATACAAAAAGATATGTAAGAAACATATTGAAAGCGTTACGATAAAAATCATTTGATAGTGTTCTTTTACATTGTTATATAGGCCGAGACAATCGCTTATCCAGATCTAATGGATCAACAAGAAGCCGAACCTGTACCAGTGTGGATATATATAGTGGCTGCAGTAGCTGGCATGTTATTATTCATTCTACTTACACTAATATTGAGAAAATTCGGATTCTTCAAAAGGCGACGACCAGACCCGACCTTATCTGGAAATCTTGAGAAACATAGAGATGATAATCCTGAAAACGAAGCATTATTCAAACATTAAGCACTAAATAATCGAATTATAAAATATAGAAACATAAAAACGCAACAAACTCATGATTACTTAAGATTAAGTACTTATGGTATGGAAGAAAAAATGATGAAAAAGAATGTTTATTTACGTATACAATTTATTTCTGGTTTTATACTGCCTGAATTTGAAATGCATATTTTGTACATACATACGCAAGAGCAGCTAAGATTGATATATTAAAGTTTGTGATATTGTTATACTAAATACATTTTTTACGCACACGACAAATTTTTCTCGAAGAATGTTCAGATTGTATGTATGTATGTGTATATACATATATCATATAAATGCCTTAACGTTATCTTTTGTTAGAGAAAAAAAACGGGCATCGTGTTTAAATTATTAGTTATCAATAATGACTATCCATAGTGAAGAAATAGGCAATACAAAGCAATAATTAAAAAGTAGCTTTTGTGACATGTATTATATTTAAAAAATTAAAAGAATTTATTTCCTGTATTATGTAAGTTTATAAAGGAATTTTTATAATTATGTTAGTTTTGAAAGTTATTTAAAAATGCTTATTTTGAATATTAACAGAGATATAATATAAATAATCAAATAAAAAAATATCCAATGACTGTTAAGGCATTTGTAATATCTATTGTATAATGAGATAGTCGTTTTATTCCAATAGAAAGTATATAGCTATTATTTTTATTCATATTTTATTCATGTCATTATATATATAAAGTAGCATTGACGTGATAGGAGGGGGTGATAAATTAAATTTGTAAAAAAATCATTCTCTTCGTCCAAACATTATAGTGAAATTTAAAAAATTATATGATTTTATATTTGTTTTATTTTTAAAAGATAATTTCCTTAAGATTAAAATAAAAAATAAATAAAATTATTAAAACTGCGGGATATAAAACACACGATGACTCAGAATCGAATATATTATAATGGTTTTAATGCATTAATACCTATTTATCATATAATAGAACTATTCTTTATTATTTTTTAATTTTTACTTAAAAATATCCCCATCCAGCAGATCTAAAATCTACTTATATTAAATTATTGATTGTATGCAGGGTGTTCGGTAAAGACTGTAACGCTTAAGGATAAATTACTGAGATTATCTCTCTCTTAAAACAAAAATCTTAATATAAAAATATCGAAGCTATAATAGTTCTTTTAATAAACATTTAAAATTAGCAAATCATACTGCCTTAAAATTCAGATATGGCACAACGGAAAATGTCAATCACACTTGAACACGCGACCTTTAGACGTGCGCCCACAAGTAGGGAGAAGTTGGGGTGGGAGTTGCGGTACGATTCGCTAACTTTAAATGCTTAACAATTCAAAAATTATTATAGCCTTTTTGATATAGACTTCGTATTAGAATTTTTGTCTTAAAATGATCTTTTGTTACGATCTGTTACCAGACACTGTATATAATTATTAAAGCTTTAAGCTTTGATACATTCTGTATCGCAACAGGAATACAAAATGCAAGTTTTAAATATATTGTGAACTGTAAAACGTGTTAATACATATATTCGTCGAGATATTTGGAAATTTAAATTTAGAATTCTGTATAATTGACTATTATTCTATAAATATGTTTCATATAATTGATATAAATTATTCCCTATTGACATTTTTTATCATTTTATAAATTATTTGTTGTAATTTGATAAAAGAAAGAAATCATTCCGTTGCACACGATAAAAATGTTTTATATATAAAATAAAATTTAAAAATAAAAAAAAAGATTTCACACAAATAAAATGTCATATTTATATTATTATACTGTCAAAACTGAATGATGTTACGATCTCGAAAACTAATGATGTTACGATCTCTCTGTCAATATTTGTTATACTGCCCTAAAAACGGAAACAAAAATAACAAAGTTCATATACAGGGTGTTTGATAAGTAATGATAAAACTCTCGCATAGGAATAGAGAGGACTAAACTGATTATGAGTCGAAAAGCCCTCTACTATTTTACAATTTTCGCAACAATTAACAAGATATTAATTACTAAAAATCGCCGAATATAGTATGTCTTCAATAATTTTTTACTCAAGTACTATCAACTTTAAAGAAAAACAGCAAATGACAAAAATTGTTTTTTTTTTCTTCATAGAGTTCTGAGAATTTTTTCAGAATTTTTTTCGCATTTTGTCATGTTAGTAAAATAATTGCTTATAGAGTGTCCCAAAATAATCGCCAAATATTTCATGAGCAGGTAGAGCGGACTAAACTGAGCCGAAAAGTCCTCTACCATTTTGCAATTTTCGCAATTGTTAACAAGATTAATTATTAAAAATTACAGAAAATTGGTCTTCAATAATTTTTTACTCAAATACTATTAACTTTGCAGAAAAACTGCAAGAGACGCCAAATTGTTTATTTTCTTCTCATAGAATTCTAAGAATTTTTTCAGAATTTATTCAGAATTTTTTAATACCGTATTTTCTTATGTCGGTAAAAATAAGAAAATGCAGTACTAAAAAGTTGATAAAAAAATTCTGCAAAAAATTCTTAAAGCTCTATGAGAGGAAAATAAACAATTTTTGTCTCTTGCAATTTTTCTGTAAAGTTGAAAGTACTTGAGTAAAAAATTATTGAAAATCAATATTTAGTGATTTTTAATAATTTGATCTCTTAATTATTTTGTTCATTATTGCGGAAATTGCAAAATGGTAAAGGACTTTTCGACTCAATTTAGTATGCTCTACTCCTATGCAAGTTTTATCGTTACTTATCAAACACCCTGTATATTACTAGTATAAAATTTGTTTATCGTTTAGTAGTAGTTTCTTATTATATATACATATATTCTTTTAGTAATATTATATGCGATAAATATTTTATTTGTTTGTAACTAATAGATTCTACATACATATTTGCATATATATAATATATATATAATAT
>NW_017300309.1:167010-168015 GCF_001594075.2 Trachymyrmex cornetzi
AACGAGATATTAACGTTTAAAGATAGCCGAATAAGCGCGTCCGGCCGGCCTACTGCTGCCAAACACTGCCAAATATACAACCTACCGCCTACCGTCCCCACCGATCGTACGGCGCGCGAGCCGCTGGGAACTGCCACTAAGGGTGGAGTCCCATGGAGCGTATTTGCCGCGTATTGCGTAACCGCGTAACCAATCAATAATCAGTAAAACACGAAATCACAACAGCGGATCGCTTCTGATTGGTTACGCGGTTACGCGATACGCGGTACACCTCATGGGACTCCAGCCTAAACGTCTTCAAACAACTCGAACGGTACGCCCTTTTGTGTCCACGATGCTAGAAATCCGTCCGAGACCTCGGATGAAGAAAGAATTGACCAATCGCAATGGTCATGTGATCAAATTGTTCAAATGTGATTTGTTAATTTTTTCTCTGTCTGAGATCTCGGACCGATTTCTAGCATCGTGGACACAAGGCTTTAAGGTGCGATTTCACGCTGACGCTAGACGCTCATTTTCAGCGTCAAAACAGGTCACGTGATCAAAATTGACGCTTGGTATTCGTCAATTTTGATCATGTGACCTGTTTTGACGCTGAAAATGAGCGTCTAGCGTCAGCGTGAAATCGCACCTTTAGGCATATAAATGGAACGGGCATTGCCTATACTTCCCATGGCTTGCGCTGATGCAAACGTCTGTGCGAGAGAGAAAGGTAGTAAGGGATAAATGTTCCCAATGCGCATGCGCAGCATCACGTTTTACACATTTGTGTAATGTACGAATGTGTAAAAACCATATATGTAATACTACTATATGGCTAATGGGGCGTGGTTTGCGGTCGAAACATTACGGTGCCGCCAATGCTAATTCTGTCCTTATCATGTTCAGTCTGTTGTAACGCGGGCGTCAATGTCGCGCAATAAGTGTCACATGTGATATATTGCAGGTTATTACAGTCAGTTATAAGTATTGTCAGGTCAGCCTTTCAATTAAAAAATGGTGAGG
>NW_017300309.1:168356-168872 GCF_001594075.2 Trachymyrmex cornetzi
CTCGGAGTCGGGTCGAGTCAGTAATCGAATACGCTATAATCGTCTTTCTACCCCCACCATTGCCATCAGCGGTCCATTCTAGATGTCGATGGTCACATGTGATATATTGCAGGTTATTACAGTCAGTTATAAGTATTGTCAGGTCAGTCTTTCAATTAAAAAATGGTGAGGTATTGTTATTCATGCAATAAGAAACAAACAAAAAATGGAAATATTTGCCTACACAAGTAAGTTTATAGTATATATTAGCTCTATGTATGTATATATATATGTATATATACTAATATATCGACCAACGTCTTAAGTTTTTATAATCATAAAAAAAAGGTTTGAGCATTATACATCCTAAAATATTGATATTTACAATTTTCTAATACTATATTAATTGAATTTATCCACTAAAATAAGATTAATTATATCACACAATAAAGGTTAGCTAGGTTAGGAATTTCATATTTCACCCACTGATTACCAATGGCATACTTGGCACTGATATCAGTGATTATCCACTGGTTC
>NW_017300309.1:169327-170361 GCF_001594075.2 Trachymyrmex cornetzi
CTTCAAAGTGAACAAAAATGAGTTTCAGCTTTAGCACTGAAAATCTTGGCGTATTCTTTTGAACTCTTGCACTATTCAGTGCAACCCATGGAACTCGTCCAGTATTGGTGTGAACTGAGTGCGCACTAGTGCGCACTAACTTTTGCCCAATCGAAAACGCTATTAGAGAGTAATAAACTATTGCTAACATCTTGTTTTATATTAAATACAAAGTAACTAATTTTGCTTAATAAAGCTGTTGAATTTAACGCGGCGCTTGCGCATTTGAACGGATTGAACATCTACTATCCTTCTATGTTTCTTCTTGTCGCACTCATATAAACCACGCCCCATTAGCCATATAGTAGTATTACATATATGGTAAAAACACTAAACTTGACTAACCAACTGTACAATTCACACAGATGACGGTGCTGCGCATGCGCATTGCGAACATTTATCCCTTACTACTTTTCTCTCTTGCACAGATGTGGCTTCACGTTCAGCGCCCTATTGGCTACTGCACACTGGACGCGATGAGCGATGAGCGACGAACGATATCCAATAAAAACTCTGCTTTTTCTCACGTGACGACGCAAAGTAAAGCTCTCATTGGATATCGCTCGTCGCTCATCGCTCATCGCATCCAGTGTGCAGTAACCATATGCCCTTTCCATTTATATATGTTCTAAGGGTACGCCTAGCAAGAGTAGCAAGCCATCCCCACTCCCAGCGGCCCGCGCGTCGTGCTATCGGTGGGGACGGTAGGTTGTATACATAGAGATCTCTATGGTTGTATATTCGGCAGCAGTAGGCCGGCCGGACGCGCTTATTCGACTTTAAACGTTAATATCTCGTTAACTATTGCGCAACCTTCAAAATGGTATAAGAATTTTCGATTCAATTCGGTCCGTTCTAACTGCTCGTGATCGATTACCCGGTAATATATACAGGGTGACCCATTTTAACTTAGACAACCAAATAACTCGAAACATCGTGATTAAATAAAAAAATGTTTAAAACAAAAATTGTTGGATATGAAGGGGCTGATTGAA
>NW_017300309.1:170877-171934 GCF_001594075.2 Trachymyrmex cornetzi
TGTATTTTTTTTAACATTTGTAATCTGATAAAATTCTGGTCAGTAAAATGGCAAATTATACGCCTACAGAAGTAGTCGATATTCTTATAACCTTTGGTGAATGTGATAGAAATTACAGACTTATGCGGAGGGATTCCCAAATCGCCGCCATCCTACTGCTCAACAAATTATGAACATTGAAAGGAAATCTCATAATAATCCACTTCATCGCGAAAGGCGAAGGAATAGACTTCATAATAATAATGATCCTAGATTGCTCGCAGTTTTGGCTATGGTTCATCAAAATCCCCATATTAGTACCCGTCAAGTAGAACGAGAAGTGGGAATCCCTCAAACTACGGTACACAGATTGTTACAATCAGTCAATTACCATCCGTATCATATTACTCTGGTACAGGAATTAAGTGAGGCCGACTACGTACTCAGAGTACAATTTTGTAGATGGGCTCTTGAGATGGGCTGTTGAGATTTAGATCAGAATCCCGATTTTTTCAGTAATGTTTGTTTCAGTGATGAAGCAACATTCATCAGCAATGGTAGTCTCAATAGGCATAATTGCCACTATTGGTCACCAGAAAATCCACATTGGTATCCTGAGGTGCTTAACCAACATCGTTGGAGTTTACACGTATGGGTAGGCATTTGCAATGGCGAAGTCATTGGACCTCATTTTTTTGAACGTACAATTAATAGTCCAATGTATTTGGAATTCCTCGAAAATGATTTGCCAGCATACCTAGAGAATGTTCCCCTTGCAGTTAGACTAAATTTATGGTATCAACAAGATGGTGCTCCTGCTCATTATGCTCGTATTATACGGATGTTTTTGAATCAAAGATTCCCAATCGGTGGATAGGGCGGGGTGGACTAGTTCTGTGGCCTCCGAGATCACCGGATTTGAACCCCCTTGATTTCTTTTTATGGGGATACGTTAAAGATGTAGTGTATAGTGAAGCTCCAACGATAAGATTGAATATGATGGAAAGAATAAGAAGAGCTTGTGAAGCGATAACTCCTTTAATGCTTGGAAATGTACAACGTAACTTTCGCCGTCGAT
>NW_017300309.1:172204-176805 GCF_001594075.2 Trachymyrmex cornetzi
GGTCACATACCTTCCCTAGGGGCTGTAGGACCTTGTAGATGATGGGAAGGCTTAAGCGCTGAACCAAGGTAGCTGTGAGGCAGGGTTTTGCACTATGTGACTGGTGCGTCATCTCTTCACCGAGGTATGTAGCTAGTTCTATGTTAGGCCCCTTGGTTGTCTAGGTAAGTGCGAACCAACAAACAGCCCAACTCACGCTAGGTCGATTTAGAGGAAATTACTTTTATCCCCAGCATAAAATTTTATTAAAAATCCCCACTTGACCTTGAAATGGTCTTGAAAACATGGGTTCAAGGACATTGGCAGGGTCATGGTTTGGTCTCCCCTCGACATTCAACAATTTTTCTCACAAACACTATCCGGGAAAAATCAAGATTTTTTGGCTTTCTGCTTCGATTAGGAATTTATCTTTGAAATGACCTCTATGGTCAACTTTGACCCATAACATAAAAGTTCATCTGGACGTAAAATTTTGCGCTCTTTCAAAATCCGGGATCAAAAATATGGGTTTCTATTTGAAAATTGAAAGTAGACTTTCAAATAACCTTGAAAATGAAGGTCAAGGTCATTGTCAAGGTCATAGTTCAATCAGCCCCTTCATATCCAACAATTTTTGTTTTAAACATTTTTTTATTTAATCGCGACGTTTCGAGTTATTTGGCTGTCTAAGTTAAAATGGGTCACCCTGTATATGTATATGTGTATATAATTGACAGAATAAACTTGGCGAGAGCCGTTTATGCCGATGCCGACATATATCTCATAGACGATCGTTTAAGCGCCGTAGACGCCCATGTGGGTAAGCATATATTTGAAAAATGCATGGATAAATATTTACGAGGCAAGACTCGAATTCTCATTACTCATCAGTTGCAATATCTACGCAACGTCGGTAGAATTATCGTTTCAAAGGACGGAGCTATCCAAACTGAAGGGTGATTCTACTGCACTTTCTATCTTTTCAATTCATCTTGTTATTTGCGTAGGTTAATTACCTGTTAACATGATAGTATCATTGTCTTTTCGTAGAAAAAAATATATAAATATCAATGTTGATTCGCTTGTAAGCGTCACTTCTATTACTTTATATGAAATTATATGTTCATCAGCACTTACGATGAGTTAGGCTCTATGGGAATAGATTTTGGTCGACTGTTAAAAAATCAAGTGGAGGCAGATGAGAAATCGTCTGTACTTTCCTCGCCTCCCGTTAGCCGTAAAAATTCGCTCATTGCCAGTATCACGTCGCTGAGTTCCTTAATGACGAATAATAGTTCGAAACAGGATCCTGATGAGGTAAAAAATTTAGGGATTTATTTTATAAATTATTTTCTAACTGTTAATATGTATCTTGTTTAATTAATATTATTATTTAGAATAATTAAATTGATGAGTACAGAAAAAGGACGAGTCTAATTTAATTTAAAAATAAATTTTTTTTTATTTTATCTTGAAATAGGTATTCCTTTAGTGTAAATAGAACATCTTTCCAGACTAAGGACCTAAAGTAAACATTGAAGATGTACAATAAGTCAGCAAGTTCAGTATACACTCGTCTCCTTTGAAAAAACTGGAATCATCCTTGAATATTGAAGAATATTTTTTAATGAGATTTTTGAATAGGGAGAGAGAGAGAGCCAACAATTAAGTTTGAAGAACAATAGAAGAAATATTTTAATAGTCAGTGTTTTTAAAGTGTTTTTTTGTAAATTATTACACAATTATTTAATATAAAGAGAAGTAATTGTTTAACATAGTTTAAGATAAACTATCGTATCTGAATAATATATTATCAAATTTTTTGTTTCCTTATCATCAACGTTGAGTGCAGAAAAAGCATATATCAGTCCAAATTTGAAAGTCAAGTTTTTTTTATTTAATAGACAAGATTCAAGAAATCAGCAATGTTTAAAAAATACTATTAAATGTCATATTTAAATTCCCAATAGTAATTCTGTTAAAATTTCCATTAAAATTAATCAGGTTTTTATTGAAATATTGAAAAATTTGATAAATGTGATTTATTCTCTTTTCGCACACACTCAATTAGAAATATCTTAAATTATGGGAAAATATTAGTTCTGAAAATTTAAAATTATTAGTATAGATAATTAATATAATTAAATAATAAGTTTTATGTAATTTAAAAAAAACGCATGTCTCGAAATCGTCATACTTTTTTTATCTTGGAATAATTTTAGATTTTATAACAATAAATTATATTATAGTTAACAGTTAATTTATGTTAATCGTTAATTTCAGATGACTGAGATGCAAACGGTAGGCAATGTTTCCGGCAAAGTATTCACTGGTTATCTCCGTGCTGGTGGCAACTGGTGCGTTATATTCATAGTAACCATGCTTAGCGTAGCGACACAATTAGCGGCTAGCGGCAGTGATTTCTTTCTTGCGAATTGGGTTAATAAAGAAAGACTTCACGTAAGTGTGTCACTAGACACTAAGTGTTGTTAAAATGATCGGCGAATTGAGAGTGTAATCACATTTGCAAGAGATTCGAGAAGTGTAAAATTTTACAACAAAGAGTACTTTAGTAATATTTTTTATGTTAGGTTTCAAATAGGTACTTTTTATGTAGATGAAGCAAATAATATACTTATCGATATAAATTGTTATATTAAAAATATTATATAATAGTTAATATTTAGTTTATCATGTCATTTTTAATCCCAACTTTGCTCAAAATTTTGAAGTTTGTGTCAATTTTGATTTAAATAAAGAGGATTTAAAGGAATTATTGTTATTGTTATAAAGAATAAAGTTACAAATTTTAATAACTTAGTTCCATTAAATTAATAACTACTAAATCAAAATTTCGATACTTTAAAATTAAACCACTAAACATTCGAAGATAATTTTGTTCTTAAAGAACGTATGAGAAAAAAAATGTTCCTGTAGAAAGATTGCAGAGAAACATGAGTTTTATGTCGAACTTAAAATTTAAAATAAACTTGCAACTACAATTATTTTTCTTTCCACATTAAAAATATATTATTAATTACGTATACAATTCCTATATGAATCAAACGGAAGATGGCATTGTGGAAGACGTTTCCTAAAGAAGTTTCCTTAATCGCATGGAGTACATCTACATCTACAGTAGTCTAAGCGTGCTGACAATCGGCATCACCCTTATTCGCTCATGGACTTTCTTCTGGATGTGCTTGCGGGCTTCAATACGCTTGCACGATCGTATGTTTCGCAGCATTAGTCGCGCCACTATGCGATTCTTCAATACCAATACGTCGGGATATGTACGCAATCGCTTCTCCAAGGACATGGGCGCGGTAGACAAGATGCTGCCCATCGCGTTTATCGATTCTATCCAGATCGGTATGTCGCTGGTAACCGCCATCATCGTGATCGCTATCGCAAACGTGTGGCTGCTGATTCTTACGGTGATTGCCAGCATTGTCTTTTATTACCTGAGAATCTTTTATCTGGCCACTAGTTATAGCGTTAAGCGTCTCGAAAGCTTCAGTAAGTATTTTCAGCTTGTCTTTCTAGAATAGAGACAGCTTCCTCGATAGAATAAGATAGATTCGATCGCAGGTTGAAGTCAAGTCTCTTGAATTGACGATGGATGTCAATTCTTCGGCTAAAATGAGTGGAATTTGTAACTTCCTTTAGCCCCCGTTCACCGATCTTCCTCACCTGAGCGCAACTCTTCGAGGACTACCGATGATCCGTGTGTTTGGAATGGAAGCGACTCTCACGAAGGAGTTCGATAATTATCAGGATATCCATTCGTCTGTGTGGTACATCTTCATCGCATCCTCCCGCACCTTTGCCTTCTGGGTGGATGCTTTTTGCTTGCTATATATCACGCTGGTCACACTAAGCTTCCTTATGATGGACAACGGCTTTATGTATGGCGGATACGTAGGCCTAGCAATCACGCAGAGTATCAATCTTACTGGGAGATTACACTGGTGCATGCGCCAGAGCACCGAGGTGGAGAACCAGATGGCCTCGGTGGAATGTATCCTTGAATACAAGTACTCGCTTATCCTTTATATATCTTCATATTGTGTTTGTATTAATTATGTATCAATTATCTTTATTAATTGTCTTACTTTATTGAAATATGAGTTACCACTTATTTTATACTATTTCAATTACAATTTTCAATATATTGAAATTTTTTTTAAGTAAACACAGGATTTAATTATCTACCGATTTAGTGATCTACTTACATTATGAATCTCATACTCAAATGTTATTCCATTAATGACCGCATATTATAAATTCTTAAATTTCTAAATATTTCTTAAATTTGTTTAAACCTTGGGTAAAACTACAGAATAGGGGACCCCCCTCCTATGATCTTGACCTTGACATATGTTGTCAAGGTCATGACCCTGAGTAACCTCCACCAAGTTTTAGCTATCGCTCGTCCTTCGTTAAAGAGTTATTAACAAAAGAAGTTTGAAAAATAATATATTATTTCTGCTATATATGC
The DNA here is from genome assembly GCF_001594075.2 of Trachymyrmex cornetzi. NCBI lineage: Eukaryota > Metazoa > Arthropoda > Insecta > Hymenoptera > Formicidae > Trachymyrmex > Trachymyrmex cornetzi. The sequence continues at coordinate 176,685 of NW_017300309.1, forward strand.
AATATTGAATACTATTCTATATAGGTTTTGACCCTTCATTGGCGCACGACTCTCACTTCCGACTCTCACCTCCGACTCTCACTCCCTCCCCCTGCTTCAGGGGCGCACGACTCTCACCTCC
>NW_017300309.1:177825-178742 GCF_001594075.2 Trachymyrmex cornetzi
TTAACGAAGGACGAGCGATAGCTAAAACTTGGTGGAGGTTACTCAGGGTCATGACCTTGACAACATATGTCAAGGTCAAGATCATAGGAGGGGGGTCCCCTATTTTGTAGAATTACCAAACCTTGAAATTTTACATCTTGTAGCGTCCCATTTGTAAATTTTCTAATTCTTGATTTAAATTTTTTGGATATTTTTATTATCCAAGTTTCATAATATTTTATTATCAATATTTTTTCGTCTATCTAGATGAACAAATTTGTAAGTTTTATGAAAAATTGCAAATATTTCTAAAGCAGTCTAATTTCTTTAGATTATTAAAATAACGTTTAATTCATATTTTTTGCTTCGATCTTCTTCCAGCGGTGTAGACAGAGAGCCTCCTCTCGAAAGTGTTCCCGATAAAAAGCCCAAGTCCGATTGGCCACGAGAAGGTAAGATCAAGTTCAAGAACGTGTTCTTGCGCTATGCGCCTTTAGAGCCGGCAGTGCTCAAGAATCTCAGCTTCGTCATCTTTCCGCGGGAGAAAATCGGCATCGGCAGAACCGGTGCCGGCAAGTCATCCCTGATTCAGGTGCTCTTCCGCCTGGCCGATGTGGATGGTCTGATCGAGATTGATGAAGTCGACACAAGCCAGATAGGTCTACACGATCTGCGTTCCAAGATCAGCATTATTCCGCAGGAACCGTTTCTGTTTTCTGGCAGCCTAAGGCGGAACCTCGATCCGTTCGACTTGTATGCGGATGAACCGCTGTGGCGAGCGCTAGAGGAGGTCGAGCTGAAGGAGATATGCCTGGAGACCGATATCAATGAAGGCGGCTCCAATCTTAGCGTTGGCCAGAGGCAGTTGGTCTGCTTGGCGCGAGCCATTGTGAAGAATAATCCGATATTCGTGCTGGACGAGGCGACCGCGAATGTGG
>NW_017300309.1:179033-179480 GCF_001594075.2 Trachymyrmex cornetzi
ACATATTTTTAAATTTCTTTTTCTAAATTATTATATTTATTTTTAATTTTTAAAGGCATATAAATTCGTATGTCTATTTTATGAGTTCTTCAAATTTTTGCTTAATTATTTTCGCGCTCTTTCTTGGAGTGAAATTGTACTCCAAAAGAGTTAAAATATTTCCACTATTGAAAAAGTGTAAAAAATTTGCACTCTCGAATAAGATGATAGATTTTCACTTTTTTGGAGTGAGAATCACTCCAAAGGAAAATAATCTCATCCTTTTCTTGGAATGAATTTGCTTCAAGAAAAGAGTGAAAATCTGCCACTCTTATTCAATGATGTAATTTTTTTACTTTTTTTTAATAGTGGCAGTATTTTAACTCTTTTGAAGTGAGATTTCACTCCAAAAATTTAGAGAATGATGTTTTATTGAAATAAATTTGTTTGAATGCGTTATTTAACTGT
>NW_017300309.1:180155-183010 GCF_001594075.2 Trachymyrmex cornetzi
ACTTCAACGTAAAGCGCGATTATCGCCAATGTATTTCATTTAAGCCGTGTATACACCTAGTGAACAACTGATTGAACAGCGAATGCAAAAGTTTGTGTTGTTATTTATTACATAAAAGTTCCATAAGTTTAATTGCTATGTGCAACGGACATAAAATCTGATCGAATGCTAGTATTCGGTGGAATCACGAAAAAGAATAAATTACTTACAAACACAAATGTCTGAATATTCGCGTTTGGTGTTCGTTTGTTAGATGTGTACGCAGCTTTATGCAGCAAGCAATCAATAAAGATTGTAGATTGCAACCCAACATGAATTTTTTAAATGGAACCTCCTCTTTTTTTTAGATATTCTTGTAGCTTATCTCTAGAGCTTTCCAAAACACTATAATTAAGTTCATTTTCATTAAGTAGTTTGCGTGTTATAAGGCTTGTAATTACTGTATTACTATGTCATTTTAGTATCAGCTCGAAATATTTCATAAGGAAGAATAAAATTGAAATTGTTGGGTCACCGGTATATTTTATCGTCGGCGAACTACCGTAAACGGTATAAATACTTCTAGGAAGCAATTTCTTGTATATATTCTATTTACATCACCATGGTGATAAAAATGTGACGCAAGTCAGAAATTAAAAATACAGTGTTTTAATCGAGGGGTAAACCGCTGACCAAAATTCTGTATACCAATGCCTAGTAATGCCCAGTAATGCCCAGTAATGCCCTCAGCGGTTTACCCCGAGGGGTAAAATCCTGTATACCAATGCCTAGTAATGCCCAGTAATGCCCAGTAATGCCCTCAGCGGTTTACCCCTCGGTTTTAATTTTAAAAACATGTGACGTTGTTTTAAAAAGGATATATAATTGCATACCCAGTATAAATATGAAAAAAGATGAATTATGCATACCCATATTAAGAAGCATTTTGGAACATTTCAGTAACATTGCAACAACGTTACAATGTTGGCGAAATGTTTCTAAATGTTTCTTACTCACTGGATATTCATTACTATAATTAAAATATCGTCTCAATTAAAAATTTTAAAAGCTCTATTAAAGATTACTAGTTTTGAGATATGTCATTCTTTCTTTAACACAATAATATATATAATATATTTTCTATTATTAAATCACAAATAAAAATTAAAATTTCGTGTAATATCTGTGATTATAAAATTTTATAAACATAACATATATATTTATAACATGAAGAGAAAAAATAAAACATTTTAAGAACATAACACACAAATATGCCTTCTTAAGCGAGTATGAAATAAGCGAATTGGCATTCGTTGAGGTTGGCAATCGTTGGACGAGTTTATTAGTCTCTCCATCGCTACAGTTCTTGATACTTTTATTTTTTAATTAATTTTCTTCTATATATCGCTTGCCACGTGTGTTTTTATTAGCATGTGATGTGTGCTATGGCAGACTAACGTATCGGTGCTTCGACTGTCTGCAATCTGCATGGATAGCTTTGTTGCAATTTATACACTGTGTTCGCTGCAGTTCATTCGATGAAATTTGAAATATGTTTCTTGTGAAGGCTCTTCGTAAAGCTTTGGACTCGATGTTCTGTCTTCGGTTCTCATCTTTGATTACCTTGGTCTGCAGCTTTTCTCGATAGGTCAGCTGACTCCTTATTTTATTTTTTAAATTTTGTTTAACTTATTATATTTTATTTTCTGTGTCATATTCGATGTATCCTATCTTATTATAATAGTTTTTGCTCGTTTATTACACTTATTTAAATTTTGTATTTATCTTTATATAACTGAGTATTTACGATTGCAACTTATTCAATGTATATACTTAATTTTTATTTTATTATATATTCTATTTTATTATAATATTTTCGACGTCGAATTAATATTGCACTCGCTTTTAGCCCTGCTAATGTTGCTGACGCGCCTGCTTCAGGAATTAATATGTTTTTGGCGCTGGGTTCCAAGACGCCGCTTATCGTGCTTACCTCTTAAAATCAGTCCTAACAGCCAGTGCTGAAAATCTATAGCTCGCGTGATGTAAACTATAGGTTTTTAGTACTGACAGTAAATATTGCAATGTAGTTTAATGAGAGTCATTAAAATATTTAACAATTTTATCGCGAAAAATATTCTCTTGGCCAGGGTTTGAATCTGGAACTCCCGATTTTTCGGGACGAGCGTAATACCAGTTGTGATGTTCAAATTATTTATTTATTTGACGTAAAAATTGCTCCAAAATAATTTTTTAGTCAGTTGATTCCTTTTAGTGTTATTTTGATGATATATACATATGATTTGCTGTTTTGCTAATGTTACGTACATTACCGTGATAATCCTTCCACCATGATACCCCGATAAAAAATGTTTCATATATAGTTATACAGGGTGGGCCAAAAGTCTGGATACACTCAAATATCTCATAAACGATGCATTTTAGAAAAAAATGTTTCTTACAAAAGCTTAAAAAAACGCATTCAACGACAGTAATTATTTAACCTAAGATGGGGCGTTGTCAAGGTCAGATCAAGGTCAACATGAATTTTTTTAATGGAACCTCCCCTTTTTATAACATATTCTTGTAGTTTATTTCCAGAGTTTTCCAAAACACTAAACAAATTAAGTTCATTTCCATTAAGTACTTTCCGAATTATAAGGCTTGAAAGTTACAGTACCGTCGGCATTAGCATTACCCAATATGTTCGACCGACGGCTAAAACCTCTTGTTGAATGTTGTTCAGGATCATATAACGTGTAGATACTGTGGCACGCAATATTCACAGTGCACGACTGGCCCCAGCTTGGTGAGTCAAGAATGCAAGTAAGTAGTATTTGGGCCCATCTCGAATACTTAATAAAATAAATTCAAAA
>NW_017300309.1:183422-183651 GCF_001594075.2 Trachymyrmex cornetzi
ATTGCAATCGAAAATTTGTAGCGACATTAAGAAAGTTAGATTTTTTATTGCAGTTTAAATTTTTGAACAATTTTAATCGAAAATTTGTTGCCACAAAATTTATTAACAAAAATTCCGGATAAAGCTATTGATAATGCTGCAAACTTGGTAGGGGCACGACATTTACAATGATAGTCACGCGGTCCATTTTGTTTCTATACTGTATGTTTCATTTTATGTTCTTGTGTCG
>NW_017300309.1:183675-184489 GCF_001594075.2 Trachymyrmex cornetzi
CTGCCGTTATTTATCGTCATTTTAATATCAAAATGACGATAAATAACTTCAGCTTATTTTTGCTGAATTGTATACGACAATATTAATAGAAGGTATAAATAAAATTTTAATTGTTGTAATTAAGTAACATGAGCGTGGCTATAAGAGAAAGCATTTAGGACGCCAAGGCTTCCTGAATATTACAGAAAAACGTAAATAATAACAAAAAATTACACTTACGGGGAAGAACCCTATTTGTTTATAAATGAATTGCCTAGTGTCACGTCCCGCGACAAATACCGTTACAAATTTTTTTTTATTATTATATATAAAATTCACTGTAACACTACGCGACCATCTAACCTTTATTTAAGTGCGTATCGTGCGTATTTAAACCCATCTTTTTCTTGGCACGTACTTGAACTCATTAGCATATGCTCACGCATAGCCGCATCTTCAAGCTGCAACCTCATTGGCCATTACGCATACAAATCTGACCAATCTTCGCAACTCCTCTAGACCTAACGGAATGTGAACGTTTTCACCAATCACAACTCAGTATTTCTCTTACTGTCGCGACCACTTAAAAGAATATCAACCAATCAAGATCCTAGAAACCAATCCTCCATTTCCTGACCATCTTCTAACTCCCTATCAGGAGACGCGGTAGCGGATCAATCACAACTCAGTACTTCTCTTACTGTCGCGACCACCTAAATATCAACCAATCAAGATTCTAGAAATCAATCCTCCATTTCGTGACCATCTTCTAACTCCCTATTTAACAGACTTTCCTTACGAACAGTTTATAAACCACCTTTTGCATACCTTAAGC
>NW_017300309.1:186419-186718 GCF_001594075.2 Trachymyrmex cornetzi
CACGCCATACTAATTATGCCTATAAATAGAAATGACCTACTGTATCAGCTTGCGAACATTACCTTCTTCTTCTTCTTCCTAGTATTTGGCCAGGCAGCCAACCAAGCTGAAACTAGGCCATTGAGGTCTGCTGCGAACATTACCAAATAAGGAGCGAACCTTGCGCCTCCCCACTATTCGACCGATCATCCGATTTTAATATTGCCATATAAGGTCATGAAGACGACCCTTCCAAGACAATAACGCTTATGAGTCACTTCCCATTGTTCGTAACAATATAAAAGCAGCCACCCTCACCG
>NW_017300309.1:187055-187258 GCF_001594075.2 Trachymyrmex cornetzi
AAAATAGTTGAATTCTGGATCGTCTTACCAACGATAGCTGAATCAACATTTGGAGTTCTCCGGGTCAAACCGAGAATTCCTAAAATTCGCCTGGCGTTACATATGACGTGACACTAGAGCACCGTTTGCCTACATCTCGTATTTGTGCCTACAGATTGCTTACATGTATTATCGCCTACAGCTTGATTAATTACATGCACTTT
>NW_017300309.1:187324-187562 GCF_001594075.2 Trachymyrmex cornetzi
CTGCAGACGCAGATTCTTTTCTTTCGAGAGAATCGGCTCCGCCGCAACTACGATTGGCGCCTGCGAGACGCGAGCAGGGGTCCCTCTATAAAAATTGAAAAACAGACCACCCAGGCTCCGCGAAAAACTCGTAAACGTCAATCAACCCGGAAAAATAACAACATTAACGCGGGCCTAAAAGGGATAAGATTGCGAAAAATATCACAAACGGACCTAAGTCACGCGATGATAAAAATTC
>NW_017300309.1:188662-189452 GCF_001594075.2 Trachymyrmex cornetzi
CTGCCGATTGGGATCGGATCGTCCAGTCCTTCACATCCACCTCCAACGAAGGGGACAGGTTGATCACTGTCTACGTCCCCGGAAATTCCTCCCCTTTCCTTGTCCAATTGAGACACCTGATCCCTGTCTGTCCATGGACTTCCTTCCTAGCAACCAACACCTGATAATCACCTCCTCCTCCTCTCCCACACACACACACACGCACAGATTGTACTAACAAAACGCTCATGAAACAAGTACTGTACAAAAACCAACATATAAATGTAATTAAGTATAAGTTAGTTTAATTCTTTCATTTTTTTTATATTTATATTTTCTTAAATAAAAGCGAATTTTTAGTTTTTCTCTTATGACCCGCTTTTAATTTTTAAATCGCCCCTTACGAATATCCCGTACTCCCAAACCGTCTAAGATTGCACGAGGTCCAGTCCCAGGTCAAAAGGATTAAGTTCCTTGACCAAAAAAGTAGGACCAACGCTCGCACTGTCCATTGAAACAGGTGTCATAGCGTCCCTTCAGGACGTTGACCCTCATTCTGGGACTTTAAAAGAGTGCGAACGACTCACAGCTGTACGCTTCCGTGCGTATACCTGTGAGATTGAGTCAACCGTCCTTCCGTACCCTCTCCATCTTCCTCTCTCGCCTATAATAATCAGGGTTGGACGTAACAATATATTATTCTCTGCTTTAAAAACAAATTATTTTCTTACGTAATTTAAGCGTAATTTTAAATTTGTGCGCAAAAGCGCTTGTAGGCAATTGATATGTAGGCAATAATAGATACATGTAG
>NW_017300309.1:189638-189976 GCF_001594075.2 Trachymyrmex cornetzi
AAATTTCGGTATTTTTTGAATTAAGAATAAAGATTTAACTAAATAAAGATCTAATTAAATGAATATATTTATGATAATTAAATAAATGATATAATTGTATGTTCCGAATTTTCATGAAAGAATACGATAATTATTATAATTTTCAAATTAAAATCAAATTAAGATTCCCAGATTTTTAAGATTTAGATTCTAAATTTTTGAACTAGTTTTCGATTTACAAATTTCACACATTCTGACGAATTTCCTCTTTTGATGCAGAATAGTGCAACCGTTATTGTTGGATCAGATGCTGCTCTATTTTAACACCACAGGCATCGACAAGTTTTACGCGTACAAAT
>NW_017300309.1:190031-190470 GCF_001594075.2 Trachymyrmex cornetzi
ACTCATTTGGGTATGAAGGGTCGCGTAGCCTGCTGTTCGCTGATCTACCGCAAGACGTTGAAGCTAACTAGAACCGCGTTGGGCGAAACGACAATCGACCAGGCAGTCAATCTGCTATCTAACGACGTCAATAGATTCGACGTCAGTATCATATTTCTACATTATTTGTGGTTCGGACCTTTGGAGACCATCATCATCACATACATTACATTCCATTTGATCGACATCGGAATATCATCTATTTTCGGTATCGCATTTCTTCTGATGTTCAACATTCAACGTTCTTTAGGTTTATTTTCAATATGATCATTACATGTGTTGAGAGCTATACCGATCATCCACTCGACACGCGTGATTCGACGCAAGATAACTTACTGACTGCGTCGCCCAGCGAGTGACATCGCGTTGATTAAGAGCGAACTATATATAGACAATCTAT
>NW_017300310.1:0-786 GCF_001594075.2 Trachymyrmex cornetzi
TGGCCCAAATGGTGATTCTTTACGAGAAGCACCATTTGGGCCAGTTTCATCAACGCTTAGCGCATTTTTTACCTTTTTTTTAAAAAGGTAAATTTATATATAATTTTAAAATTCCATAGAAAATTTTAACTACATGAACAATATAATCTTAAAATAAAGTTTCTCGAAAAGCACGAAAGAATCGCGAAAATAAATTGAAATTAGAATATAACTGACTATTAATAATCGTTTCTAACAACATATTATCAATAAAAACTGATTACTAAACTGGAAATTATAATCAAACACATTAGGGTAACTCCGGTATATACACCGCATCTATCAAAAACTTAATTTATTAAGTATTATTTACTATGTTTATAGTAAACGAACTATATCAGTAAAAACTTTGTACTGTCTACTATTATGAAAAAAATATTAGAAATCCGAAATATTTATTTTTCACATTAAAAAATAAACTTTTTGAAACCTTGTATTTTTGTCGCATATCTCATAGGGGTGAGATATACCAATAGCGAACACCTAGACACTCACTTCCTCGATGGCGTCACCTAGACACCCATTTCTTCGACCTAGTCCACTTCCTCGACGACACAAACATCCAGACACTTAATTCCTCGACGGCGAACACCGAGACACCCATTTCCTCGACGGTGAACACATAGACACCCATTTCCTCGACGGCGAACACCTAGATACCCATTTCACCAATAGCGAACACCTAGACACTCACTTCCTCGACGGCGAACACCTAGACACCCATTTCCTCGACGGCGAACACCTAGA
>NW_017300310.1:1811-3911 GCF_001594075.2 Trachymyrmex cornetzi
GATAATAATAACGACGACGTACCTTCAGTAAAAAAGTAGCAGTTCGGCACTTTGCGTCGCGATATCTCCGCTCGTAGGGCACGTAGAAAAATGAAAGCACTTTTATCATACAATTCGTGTGGTGGCTATCGATTGAGCATACATAGAACGCGATCGGTTCAACCGTTATATGAAATCTGATGATCTCGATCTGCCGGAACTCTTCGGTTCGCGTAAAGGAGGCACGGCAGTGTCGCTACGCTTTGGCTTAGCGCTGAGACACTACCAGTGTCTCCAGATCTTATACGTAATTACTTGAAAATACGTACGATAATTACAAATTTTATAAACTTACCGTTTATATAGCCAGATGTACCATCATTAGATAAATAATGGTTACGAAAACGAAATCCACATTTTAATTTCACAGCGTTCCAAATTTTTTTCGTAATAAAATCTTCCCACAATCCGGGTCGAAGAGTTTTCCAAATTCTATGTCGCATTTTTTTTCCTTGTGCACGTTTGTAAGATTTGAAAACAATCAACTCATTAAACTAATTATTTGGCACCGTTATTATAAAATTTACAGGTCCTATATTTTCCTCATATAGTGATGCAGAACTATTCAGGGACGTGTTACTCGTATTAACAGTGTCTATACTTGCATCTTGTAAGCGACCAAGAAGTTTATCACGTACACCGTACACATTATTCATAACCATGGTATAAATTGAGGTGGACTTTATTTTATAATGAAGTCATGACGGATGAACTCATGACACGTGGAGATCCCGAACCTCCACATTTATATGAAGCATCAGTATTACATGTCGCAAAAAATGAATATACAAAGGCACAATTTCTTGATAAAGATCCTATAAATGCTGTGTGTATAATGAAACGTAGCGTTTATTTAAATTGTATACATAATATTGGAATCGATCCATTTTTTGTCCATTACTGGACAAATCACCAATTACAAGTATACCGTAAATACTGCTCAACAAATAGTTCCATATATATTGACGCTACAGGTAGCATCGTGAAAAAATTAATAAGGCTGGACAAAAGTTTGTCAAAACATATATTTTTGTATGAAGTGGTTATAAATTATAATAATGCTCAATTTTCTGTCAGCCAGATGCTATCTGAAAGGCATTCAACTAATAATATCCATTTTTGGTTATTGGAGTGGTGTAAAACAGGTGCTCCATATCGTGAAGTTGTGGTGGATTCATCAAAAGCATTATTAAATGCGGTGATACGATGCTTCACATTATGGAACAATCAAAGATTACGTAAACGCATGCAAAAACATTGAAACTTTGCCAAAATGTTACATACGTATAGATGTCGCACATTGGATCAAAACGTACGTAAATTTTTTAAAATCTGTTCCACGGCGGATTAAAATGTTTTACATGGCAGCTATCGGACAATTAATTATGTGCCGAAACATAGACGATGCTGCTGCAATATTAAAAGCATTGCTTACAATTGCACGTTCAGAAACGGAAGGTGTACTAAAGGATGGTAAAGAAACGATTTGTGAGAGAGAGAAGAGAAAATTGAAATCAATTATAACAGGTACTTATTTCTTTGTTATTATTCTCTTTTATTATATATTAGTTTTTTTATACACAAACCGACATATAAATCTATAATTCTGAATGTACAATTTGTTGAATGTACAATGTCCCACTTTTCGCGATTTTAATTGATATGACAATTTCTTAAGCTCAAACGAAGACGAAAATCTTAACGTAAAAGGAACATTTTCTTAAGATTTTTGTCTCGAGTTTCGTCTCAGGAAAGTAGTCTTATTAATTAAAGTCGCGACAAATGTATATATAACTGGAGGGGAAGGCTAGGACGCTCTGAAGGCCCTAAGAGGGGCTTCCTAGAACGGATTTCAAGGAATGAGAGTTAAGAGGGATGCCTCGGCGGCCCTGAGAGGGGCTTCCTAGGCCTGGTTGTAGGTGATTGTCGCCCCGGAGGATAGGGAGCCTGGCGCGGTTCTCATGCGCCACGACACGCGAGGCTTCCTACTCCAGATTCACTAATTTATGACAATAATCAGACGGCACAGACGTTACAGGCGCTTCGAGCCGCTTCGGTTAA
>NW_017300310.1:4593-7572 GCF_001594075.2 Trachymyrmex cornetzi
CATAGTGTGCAGTCGCTGTGCGCGTTTATTCGCGTTACATTCCGCCGAATAATGTTTTCTCTTTTTTTTATATATAGAGTTTGAGTATAAAGCGTTTGTGCGTTATTCGTATCGCGAAGCTTCTAACGGATCCCTCAGGTTTTGTTATAAGCTTTTGATGCACTTGCGGATGCGATTCAGCTACGTATTCTCGATCATAAGCGCAGTATTAGCCGCTTTCTGAATCGGCGCAGTACGTGAAGTTGTGGTGGATTCATCAAAAGCATTATTAAATGCGGTGATACGATGCTTCACAACTTATGGAACAATCAAAGATTACGTAAACGCATGCAAAAACATTGAAACTTTGCCAAAATGTTACATACGTATAGATGTCGCACATTGGATCAAAACGTACGTAAATTTTTTAAAATCTGTTCCACGGCGGATTAAAATGTTTTACATGGCAGCTATCGGACAATTAATTATGTGCCGAAACATAGACGATGCTGCTGCAATATTAAAAGCATTGCTTACAATTGCACGTTCAGAAACGGAAGGTGTACTAAAGGATGGTAAAGAAACGATTTGTGAGAGAGAGAAGAGAAAATTGAAATCAATTATAACAGGTACTTATTTCTTTGTTATTATTCTCTTTTATTATATATTAGTTTTTTTATACACAAACCGACATATAAATCTATAATTCTGAATGTACAATTTGTTGAATGTACAATGTCCCACTTTTCGCGATTTTAATTGATATGACAATTTCTTAAGCTCAAACGAAGACGAAAATCTTAACGTAAAAGGAACATTTTCTTAAGATTTTTGTCTCGAGTTTCGTCTCAGGAAAGTAGTCTTATTAATTAAAGTCGCGACAAATGTATATAGTTTCGTCTATATAGTTCTCCTGAAATTATTACAATTTATTATTATTCGTTCATTTTTCCGATACTTGATGAGTCTTCTTCGAGTAAGCATCATCCATCCGCCATTTCCGTGATCTTCCAGTGGTTTCCTACCTTCTCCCGTATATCCATTCAAGAACTTGACTGAACCTCTCTTCTATTCTTATTATGTCCCATTCATCTAAGCCTTCTCTAAAAATCCTTCTCTAAATTAGTTAAGTCATTAGAAATATTACATATAAAATTATTTAGGTTTAATGTTATCCATTTGTATGATTATCATAATATTTCATTATTTTATGTAATGTAGATACCCTAGACTATGACAACTTAGAAGACTCAGATACGAATGAAATCGTTGATGAAGAAGATGAAACCTTAATTAACGAGGTACAAGATAATGAATGGTCAAGATCGGGGTGCAGAAATAAATAAACAAGTTGACCAAACAATAAACGAAGTCGGCGATCGAGATAATGCCCATTACTTTCCAGCATTGGCAAAACGTTTATTACGGGACGTTGCGATGATCCCTTTATGGTCAAACCTGTGCCGTGATAAGTTCGGTTACGGACGAGTGTCGGCATCTAGCGCAAGTGTCGAGGGAGAATTTAATAAAGTGAAAAACTGTATTTTAAAAAATTACAGTGTCAATATTGTGTATTTTCAACCAAACGGTGAAGTTACATATGACAAAATTTTTGTTAAAATAAACAACAGATTTCGTCAAGTTTTAATTTTTAAAAATAGCAAGCACCGAAGAGTGACATGGAAAAAAATAAAAGTAAAAATATGATATTAATATTTCACAAATAAAACACAAGAAAGGGCCAAATAACAGTCATCGCGGATTATATAGCGATCAATAATTTTCTTAGTGATTTTTGTATATATCTGTTTGTACTTCTTCAAATTACGCGCCATTACTTTTGAACTTTAAACGCAATTCTTAATTTGATTCCTTCAACTAAATAAAACTGATAAAATATTATATATTTTCAACCGAACGATTGAATTAGGTATAATAAAATATTTGTTGAAACAACCAATAGGTTTATCAACTTCAATTTTTAAATATAACAATAACTTTTGTATTATCTTCAAAAATGTTTTGTTGAATGAACAAAGCGCGATCTAAAATCAAATAAATGAATTATTTGTTAAAATTTCTACACTGAGAAACCCATTTAGTTGATTCAATTAATTTCTTGTTTGGATATGGGCAAACAAATCCTTGGTTGATACAATAAAATAATTTAGTTGAAGCCAAACATTTGATTATTGTAAACAACTTTACCAGATGTCAATGTATATCAGAAACAAGTGAAATGTTACAATAACCAAATGCTTTGCTTCAACTAAATTATTTTATTGCATCGATTAATTTCTTGTTTGGATATGAGCAAACAAATTCTTAGTTGATTCCACTAAATGGGTTTCTCAGTGTAGGCTAAATAAAAACTCAGTTGATTCATATATGACTTAGTTGAAAATAAATATCATTTTTCTTTAATATAGGTAATCAAACGTAATTTTATCCTTATAAAAATTTAGTATTATCAAACAATTAGAATCACCAAAGTTTATTGTTTAATTGTACTAATTTTTTGTAAGGATAAAATTGTATTTGGTTATATTAAGCAAAATATTTAGTTGAATCTATTTTTTTAGTAACAAAATTTTAATCCCATTCCTAATTTAAGGATATTCGTCGCAAGAACGACTGTGTTTCTTTTACAGTTTAATACTGTGGTAAATTTGTGTAGTGATCAAAATTGTGTTAATAGAAACATGGCAAACATTGTTCATTCGTGGGGAATGAAAGCTTCTGTGGAATCACATATTATAAAGATATTGGAAGGCATAACTCATTATTATTTTTTTTCTCTATATATAATAAAATTCTCTCCCTCTCAGGCTCTCTTTCGACTTTGATAATAAATATGTTTAATAATAATGTTTAGTCCAATACTGTTTACATTCTTAAAGAAATCATTTTGTACAACCAAAATTTTGTTAATATATGACTAATAAAATGTTAACAAAATTTTGATTGTACGTACAAAATGATTTCTCTGAGTGCAACTAA
>NW_017300310.1:8587-9623 GCF_001594075.2 Trachymyrmex cornetzi
TAAAGTATCTGTGTATGTTTTTACTGAACTCTCAATTTTGTTGGTTTAAAACATGATTTGTTTATAATAGTAACAAATTATTTTGTTATATATTATACATATTTAGTTGCACGTAATGTGGATCTGCAACAGAAATTGGACACTATACTGCAATAATCCCACGCCCCGGAAATTGCTGGAAGGAATATAATGACCTAACGTCATCAGAGAAAAATATTAAAAAAGTGTATGACGTAAATCCACATCTTATAGTTTATAAGTCAAACAAATAAATATGATGACACAAAGAATAGATACACTGTTATTTAATATCGCAAATATTGTACAATTAATTCCTAAAACTGTAAAACTAATTTTCATAGTATACTTACATGTGCTCATGTACAGCAATCCATGAAAGCGAGTAATGTTCCGAATAAAATTCCACTTTGGGAGATACTCATAGAGCAATTAATTCTACAAACATTTTGATACCAAAATGAGCTGAGCAATTAATTGCGTTAAGATACTTTACTCTTGTGCGCGAGCCAGCACAGCCACACTCTTGGTCGAATTTATCGACTTAAACAGTGAGCAAAAAATTCCGATTTGCTATATTCTTAGAGCAATTAAATCTAGAAACATTTTGACACCAAAATGAGCTGAGCAATTAATTGCTTTAAGGTACTTTACTCTTGTGCACGACCCAGCACAGCCACAGTATTGGTTGAATTTATCGACTTAAACAGTGAGCAAAAAATTCCGATTTTCTATATTCTTAGGCCGATATTTCATGTGTCGTATGACAAGCTTTGTCGGGCGTACTGATTGGCTGCTAATGCGCATGCGGTCGTTCGTACGACAATATTTTGTCGTATGTATGTGTAATATATTTGTCGTTATTAAAAACTGTCGGTTCGACATAAATTGATATTCTAACCTATTTTGATCGCACTATAAGTGAATTGGAAAATCAGAAGAGTTCAAATATAAAAATTTAGAATATAAAAAAGAAGAATCAGAGATAATTGTCTCTATAGGTAGAAAGAAGGAGAGA
>NW_017300310.1:11121-12239 GCF_001594075.2 Trachymyrmex cornetzi
ATTTAAAGAGAAATATTAAATTACCAAATCCTATTTACAATATAAAAATATTACATATAAAATATTTGTTTACCATGTGGAAGTATTGTATGATGTGGTAAAATTGGCTCAAACACAAGGGTTCCATCTTTTGTAAAATCATATTATATTCGTTAAGTTTTATAAATGCAAATATTCAAATGAAAAATATATTTTTTTATATTAGTATTAATTACAGCATTATTTAATATTGTATTTAATAAAAGCAGACGTATGGTAGGCTCATATTAAAAGTATATTAAATAATATGTTTATATATAAATATTGAAATCAAATAAAACAGATTACTTACCAAGTTGTGGACATACGTAACCACTATCATCCACACTAATATTTGGGTAGTTACAAAAACATGAATGTTTATTTAATTCATCTTTTTGATTAATGATATTTTTGCATATCATACATTTGAGTGGAAAGTTCAACTGAAAAAAATTTATTACCTTTGTTATTAAAATACAATTCCAAAAAAATTGTTTATACATAATTATATATAATTATATACGTTTATGAATGTTTAGACACGTATATTTGGCTCGTAGCCCTTCTTATTATATATATATTTTAACTTTTTAATATTAAATATTCCATAGAAACAAAATAGTATACTTACTGCAGAGTCTTCAATGTTCATTATTTTTTCAGTAATTTTTACCGGCTTATGAGTGATGGATTATGTATTTTCTTTTGGAATATTCCCTCCGATTGAGGGAAAGTAGACGTCTTCTGGATGGATTATGTATAAACGTGTCTAGGTTATGATTGCAACGACTGTCGAAAAATGTTCGGTCTTGCCCTACTTTATTTCGACAAGAATGCTGGTAAATCTTCGACGGAAGCTCCCCACTTATGTGTCGTCGGTAGCCAATCGGACCGCCCGACAAGCTTGTAGTACGACACATGAAATATCGGCCTTAGAGCAATTAAATCTAGAAACATTTTGACACCAAAATGAGCTGAGCAATTAATTGCTTTTAGGTACTTTACCCTTTTGCGCGACCCAGCACAGCCACACTATTGGTTGAATTTATCGACTTAAACAGTGAGCAAAAAATTCCGATTTGTTATATTCTTAGAGC
>NW_017300310.1:12754-14716 GCF_001594075.2 Trachymyrmex cornetzi
TTTTTTTTTTTTTCTTTGTGGCTGTGCTAACTTTCTTCTTAAGCTAGCATAGCCATGGGTTTTAGCGAATTGGCAGGAGCAAAAAAATCGGGAATAGAGCAAAAAATTAGCAAAAAAAATAGCAAAAAATGTGGTATAGGTCGCGTTTGATTGTGCTGAAGTGGCTGTGCCAGCCTAATAGATGTTGTATCTTCGGCAATAGTAGGTCAGGCGGACGCGCGTCCCCCTCCGCGGAGTGCCACCTTGTCGCGGTGAAGGGGCTCCTCCCGGGCGATGTTGCTCCCTTCACGGCCCCTTCCCCGGTGCTACTTGTGGCGCCGTAGCTGGTGCCGTGCTGGGGTTTCCGTCTCGGGTGGCTAAGGGCACTCCATCGGGTAGGTTACCTGCGGTGACACCGGTCACAGCAGGCACTTTGGCTTGCCTCAGCCAGAGGCGGCGTGGGCTCCGTTGGGCAGGGGTCGTGGGGCGAGCCGAGGGAACTGTCGCGTTCCACCGGGAGGGCGATTAAATTAGGGGGCTTGGGAGGAGGGGGAAATGTTCCTGCGGGGGTCGATGAGAGCTCGGTCGATAGCCCGTGTACGGAAAGAGATGGGACGTCGCCGTGGGTAAGTTTCTCGCGTCGCGCTCGGTAAGGAGGGGGATGAAGGGAACGGACTCGATTCTGAACCTCATCATCCCGCCAACAGGGGCCTTGCCTTCCTCTTCGTATAAAAACCCGGAGACATAGTAACGGTAAGAAGGGGCGCTGCGTGCGGGGGGATGTCCTTCGTCCCCCTGGCTTGGTGGCGCCGCACAGTGGGGCGAAACGCCCGAAAATCGGACATTGCCTTGTATAATTTTATTTTCAATAAAAGAATTCGAAATTTAGTAAAAATAAATAAAGTAAATGCATGAAATACAAATGAGTGTATATTTTTACATTATTTTTACCATATACAAGGTGTTCCAAAGAAGTGTATCGAATTCAAAAGCATCTTTTCCATATAATATGGATATTTTACAAGTTATGCATATTTGATAAGTATATTCTGTATATTTTTATATGATTAGATATATTTGTAATATATACCGAAAATATAAATTTCTAAAAAAGTATATTTATTTTATTTTGAAATAAATAAATGCACATATATATAAATAAATTTTTCATTTTAATATTATATACCTATTTAAAATTGTCATGTCGTATTACGCTATTAGCGTTTTTATGTAGTTTGGATTTAATTTTTGTTCTTAGCGTCATCTGAGATCAACGACTAGAATGTAGCAAATAGATATATCTGATTTCTTTGGGGTGCTTGTTTATTGTGAGTCTCCTTGCCTCTCACATTTTTGGAATATATGTCACAATGAAAATTATTTTTATTAGAGAGAGGTCATTTCGTCCCACTGTGCAGCGCGCGCAACGCAGTGTGCTTTATCGCGCCATTATAACTTCGAACATAATTTTTTCATATTAGGGGTGCCCAGGAGTGGGAACAATTATAGGTTTTTGTAAACTAGATACTTTCCCCAATCGATTAATGTAACGCAGATGTTGGACCGTTTTGGACCGTAAACTTTTTGATACTTTGAAGTTTTGAATTTTGATTACATGAATTTCATTTTTTGCAATATATTTATTATGCATATCCAAATCATTTTTCGATATAACAATAATTTCTACATTGAATTTGAAGCTTATTTTGGAGGTTATAAAAGTTTTAAATATCATTTTGATCTAGTTTTTATAAAGGAGCTCTCTGAAGCAATATGTATTGAATCGATAGAACCTTACTAGTTACTCCAAATACGAACTTCGTTAAATATTTTCAGTAAGAATTTTAATCAAAATTAATGATCAAAACATATTTTTATATCCATTGGGGTATGAAAAATAAGAAAATGTACCGAAATAAGAAATTTTTAGAAATTTATTTTTTTGCCCCGATGTCCGGTTTTCGGGCGTTTCGCCCCACTGTG
>NW_017300310.1:19030-20456 GCF_001594075.2 Trachymyrmex cornetzi
ATGTCCCCACTGTGTTTCAGTCATATTTTTTGAGACACCCTGTATATGTACACTGCCCGTCATTGATCGCCCTTATGTCCTAGCAGTAGCTCTAACTTTTCTATAATTACATTATAATCAGATCGCTTATTAAAATTTATAACTCGAAATAACTTTAGTTATTAATTTTAATAAGCGAGCTGATTAAAATCAAATTATAGCAAAGTTAGAGCTACTGCTAGGGCGGCAGGAACACGCGAATCAAAGACGGGCAGTGTACATACATATTTGATACATATGTGATACATTCTCAATTGTAATTTGTGATTTGTCAATTGTATAAATTCTTTTATCTTAATAGATACTACTCGAAATGTAAAATAACTAACAAGTTCAATTTATTTTTTGTGATATTCTGAAACACAAATGTAGAAATTGTTATGCAAATTTTTGTCAGACTGTCTATAATACACGGAATAAGAAGAGTAAGAAATTTATTAATCACAGTTAAATCTGAGAAGAATAACCGACTGTGATTTGTCAATTTCTTACTCTTCTTACTTCGTGTATTATAGATCGGGTCTGTCCAACACTGCCCGTGAGTCGAAAACGCTTCCAGCTCTCCGTCATCTCGATAGAGCGAGACGGAGAGAAAATAATAAAGGATAGGCGGCAGGACTCCGCTGAATTCAGATCTGTCCGAGAGTCATAGAATGAAGAAACCGAGTGAAAACCCATTTCTCAAAATAAATTATAGTAGCTGTTTTTTATTTTGTTTATTATGCTCGCCAGTGACATCCAAAAATTACAGTAAAATCAAACCTTTAATCTGATAATCATAAGTTTCCACCTTTAATCTGATAATCATAAGTTGTTGTAAAAATCACTGTTGACGCCAGATTAAAGGTAGAAACGGTTGATTAAATTTTATTTTCATTTTTGTGTAACACTGGCGAAGATAATAAACAAAATAAAAAAACAACTACTGTAATTATATTTTGAGAAACGATTCTCCCTCGGTTTCTTCATTCTATGACTCGGACTGAATTGAGGCGGAGCCCTGCCATCTATCCTTTGTTATTTTCGCTCTGTCTCGCTGTACCGAGATGACGGAAAGATGGAGGCGTTTTCGACTCACGAGCAAAGTGTCGGACAGGCCTGTGGTCTAACATATTTCCATACTTTCATGTACGGATAACTTCTCTGTTAGTGATTCATTAAAGAATAAATGTCAATGCGTGGTTTAAATTTGAAACGGAAAATTAAAGGACATACACCACAAACGCAAGATGTTAGTAACTGGTATTTTATATTTCAAATAATAATTAAATAAACGTTACGGTCTTAAATTAGGCCTTCTTCAGTATCACAATAATTCTTCATATAATTTAATGCATTAGTACAACGTAAAAGCCGTAAATTTGAGTTTTAACGTTATACTATGTAA
>NW_017300310.1:20855-24111 GCF_001594075.2 Trachymyrmex cornetzi
AGTATCACTCTGTTTGTTTAATCCATCAATTTGTTAGTTAATGAACATCATTTCAGATGTAGATCTTAAAAGATTCATATCTGAAGAGATATTTATAAAAAAATTAATTGATGGATTGAACAGAGTGATACTGAACGATTACCAGTCATACTTTCTTTTACTCAATATAACTTTCCCCATATAACTCCAGATTGAACCTCTCCTTGATCTTCTCTACAGATTTTGTATACAAGGTTATTTATCATGATGACAGTTAACAGAACATCTTACAAGTAGTTTGTTACAACAAGTCATCCACATCTCGATATTATTCTACATAATTTGATGAAAACACACCGGTACTATATTTATTATGTAACTTGACTCATGAATTGTTGTAACTTATTAAAAACATTTATACTACAATTTGAAAATTTTGTGTTTAATGTATTATTAGTGACGAACGTTTGGGCTATCGGATTGATTGTAATAATAGATAAATTTCATTGGATCATATAACTGGACAAAAGTGTCCATTTTTACAATCAATTACATTTATTACAATCAATCCGATAGTCCAAACGTTCGTCACTAATAATACATTGAACACAAAATTTCCAAATTGTAGCATGAATGTTGTTAAATAAGTTACAACAATTCGTGAGTCAAGTTTTATCTATCATCAGTATGTATCTGGAATTCTTTAATCATAGATAATAAGTTTTGTATAAACGTTTCGTGCGTAAATAATAAGTTACATAGTATAACGTTAAAACTGAAATTTACGGCTTTTACGTTATATTAGTGCATTAAATTATATTAAGAATTATTGTGATACTGAAAAGAAGGCCTAATTTAAGACCGTAACGTTTATTTAATTATTATTTGAAATATAAAATATCAGTTACCAATAACTTGCGTTTGTGGTGTATGTCGTTTAATTTTCCGTTTTATTAATTAAAGATATCATGTCCACAAAGCATTTTTGGGTTAATGTAAAAAACATTCTGGCCACCACAAAATTTGATAAAAATACACTCAATCGATGTTTTCGTGTAAAAGTAAAGATTTATTAAGAAAAAAGCGTCGCTCTGCTCCATGAACCGAGATCTTAATCGTTAAGTTCGACGATTATTCAGGTTAGGAAACATGTCATAGTAATGGTTCACTCCTTTAAAAACACAGATTCACTGCTTTAAAAACATAAGTTCTCTGCATTAACAACAAATTCTTTGCTAAAACAGTGAATTTGGGTTTTTAAAGCAGTGAACCACTACTGTGACAGATAAGTGGTTCACTGCTTTAAAAACATAAGTTCTCTGCATTAACAACAAATTTTTTGCTAAAACAGTGAATTTGGGTTTTTAAAGCAGTGAACTACTACTGTGACAGATTTCCTAACCTAAATGGTTATAACTTTAACAATTAATATCTCTGTTCATAGATTAGAACGACGCTTTTTTATTGACAAATCTTGATTTTTACGCATCGATTAAGTGTATTTTCATCAAAATTTGAAGTGGGGTCTTTTTAACATTTATTCATTTTTCATTTTAGATGTGAATGATACAATTAGAAATGCATTATGTACGAACCTCTTTACATATATTTTCTTCTTTGAAAGTCTGTAGAAAGATGCGGGGAGTTTCTTTCTTTGATAAGTTTTCATAATATTAAATATTATTTATACCTTTTTTTCTTACAATACACCACACTGCTCTGCAACTTCACTGCGAACTGCGAACTCACTTCTCTTCGTATCACTGTCGTCGCTGCTTCGATTGTTGACAGGTTGACACGCGTCGCGCGTGTTGTCCTTTTCAAGCTCTGCGTGAATGGCTATTTGTCTCATTTCGCTATCGTGGCGCGTCGGTTGCAAATATTGAAATCGTTTGAAATATTTATATACTTATACATTTAACTGGAAAAATCTCTAGTTTTTTGCTTGCCTGGAGCCTTCAATTAATTGCATATTTAACAATTGTTATTCAGGACATGATTTCGAACTACATTCAATAGGTTTTAGCCGTCGATCGGACACCTTGCGTAATGCTAATGCTGTCAGTGCTGTAACTTTGAAGCCTTATAACTGAAACAGTATTTAATGAAAATGAACTCCATTCTGGTGTTTGGAAAAGATCTTGCTATGAGCTATTAGATTCTGGAATCAAAATATGGTTACATAAAAAAAAATCTATGTGACCTGACCTTAACGACGCCACCCAAAGTCAAATCATTTTTCCGAATCTACCATAGTTTTTCAGAAATCTTATGGATTATTAAAAATTGTATATCCTGCATATATTTACATGTGAGAGAAGCGTATGGAAAACTATGAAATCTCGCAAGTTTCTTGATGCATGTATTGTATTTCTAAATCCTGCGAATACCTGCATCAACAATTTTGGGAGAATTCATAATTTTCCATTCACTTCTAATCGTAGCTATTTGCACGATTTAGGAATGAAGTAAAATTTTCAATAAATGTAATATATTTTGTGCATAATATTAATACTCTCCGTATACACTATAAAGAGTATTCATATTGTGCGTAATATGCACTGTGTGTTAGAAATTTCTTAATGAAATTTAATTAACATGTAAACGAAGCATGTGGTTATGCACGAAATTAAATGTAATGAATGATGTAAATAAAAACTAAATTACAGTAGTCTTAAATGTGATGAACGTGTGTATTGAAATTAATGAACACATTATTATAGAAATTAATTTACACGTTAATGAAAAGTACGAGATCTGTAACTGAAAAGTAATATACGTTAATGACATGTAAGAAACATAAACGTATTAAACGTTAAGCGTTAATAGTATTAGGCTTAATTAAAATATTATTAATATTCTTAAATGTAAAAGTATATTAAATTTCAATACGCTTAACTTTTAAGTGAGATGTGGACGGGGAAGGGATAATGAGAGAAAGGAAAATGACAGAACAAGTACATCCATGAATTTTGTTACCATTATTATTTATTTAATTTTTTTATCTTTATATTTATATAATCTATCTATTTATCATGTTTTTAATATTTCGGAACGTACGCCGACGGGATGTATCCTGGTGTCGTCGGCGCCGGGATGTATCCCGGTGTCGTCGGCGCCGAGATGTATCCTGGTGTCATAGGCGTCGGGATGTATCCTGATGTCGTCGGCGCCGGGATGTATCCTGGTGTCGTCGGTGCCGGGATGTATCCTGGTGTCGTCGGCGCCGGGATATATCTCGAAGATGAAGGGATGCCCGGATGGGCATTAGGAGCGG
>NW_017300310.1:24447-28399 GCF_001594075.2 Trachymyrmex cornetzi
TATTCACCGGACATTGCTCCTTCAGATTTCCATTTGTTCCGGTCCATGCTGTCGGTCCTTTCTGGAGAGCGATTCAATTCTTACAAAGATATAAAAAAATGGCTTGATAAATGGATCGCTTCAAAAGAACCAGATTTCTTCCTTTGAGAAATCTGTTTATTACCTGAAAGGTGGGGGAAAGTTGTCGCTTCTGATGGAGCATACTTTGCAGGAACTTACTTTGTATCGTTTTGTTTAAATAAATACATCTTTTTCATTAAAAAAGGGCGGAAACTTATTCACATACCCAATAGTAGAATTTAAGATGGTCTTGAATATAAGAACTGACTATATGAATACCGCCCTTAGATCCAGAGCACGATGAAAGAAATATGAAAGAGAGGAATAAATATTAAATGTTAGATAAATGAAAATGTTACAAATGCGTTGAAAGTAACGCACAATGGATATAAATAAACTCGGCGGCATACGATGATTGTTTTCCTGCTGGATACTTAGCTGGATTACATTCCTGCTATCGTCTTGACTGTGGTGCTAACAGTGCCAGCATCGCAGCCAATACGATGGCAAGAATGTAATCCGGCTAGCAATCTATCGTGAAAACAAGCATCGTGTGTCGATTTATGATATGTGCAACATATTTATATTCATTATGTGTTACGTTCCATGCGCACATAAAATGTTTTCATTTTATTTAACCTGGATATGTATTCCACTTTTTAATATTTTTATCTTTGTGCGCAGGACTTTTACAAGCAATATATATACATTTATGTACTTACTTATGTTACATCTAGCCTCGGAGGTTGCGGCGGCGGCGGAGATGGTAATATTGGTAGCGGCGGTGGTGGTGGCGGCAGTGGCGGCAGTGGCGGCGGCGCACAGTGTAACATTTCGCGAATCTAGCGAGACAAATGTCCAAAAAAAAATATTTGATTTTTCGAATTATAACATAATGCATGTCAAATATATAAGTCTATGGTTGGAAAACCAAATATAGTATATAATATATGCAAACAACACTAACCCTACAGCCAGTTAAATGTTGAATAAAAAGAAAGACGTTTATTACTCATTTTCCTTTAATCTGTGTATATGATTATAAATGATCAGGATTTTGTCGGAAAATTTTTTTGCTTTCCGGTACTTTTTTATCATTTTCTACCTAGTAATTGGAGTATATTTCACCAATGATATCTGAAATAGAATTGTTTTTACACTACGTAGAGTAATTTGAATTTCCTCTTTCGTAAACGAATAATTTATACTAAATATTCTTTTGAGAGTTATTTTTAGTTAGTTATTACGCATTATTATGGGTCCGGATTAGACTGAAAATGACCATTGTGACTCCGTGAATTAAATACAAAAGAGAACAGCTGCGCATAACTGCGCAATTCAAAGAAATTTGAAAATCATTGGTAGAGTTTTAAAATCCGACATGTTAGCGCTTGTTAACACTTTCCGGCACACATTTTTCTGATAAACCATTTTTCATGAAACTGGGTACTAGAGGGTTTTTGAGGTCGCTGATTACGAATCTGAACTCAGATTTTAAAAATTCTATCGCATGGGAATGTTCATGCGAGAATAATTCCCACACGGAACATCACTGTCTCACGGTACGATTCAGCTTGCGCCTAGTGCCGCGCCTTCTCAAAACTGAAATGAGATCGCGATTACTATATAAATGTGGAAGGTGTGCTGCTCGGAACATTATCGCATTTGTTCTGGCACTTCTTTAACATCGTAGATTTATTATTTTGACGATTTTTGCTTTTCTTCTTGATATAAAATTGGTATTGAATTTATTCCTTTCCTAGGAATTTATAATAGTTTCAGTTGCCTCCTATTTATATAGAAATGAATGTTCACATGTCGCGAAGGGTGATTTTTAATGTGTGGTTGAAATCTACAAAAAATGAGCGTAATTATGCTACTTTTCAATTTATTTTAAAGAACTTAAGTAAAAATGTTCGTTTTAAGGAATTGAAGAAATTTGTCACGATTATATGCTATCAATTTAATGACAGGTGGAGCAAGTGTCAGAGGCATAAAGAACGGTGTTTTCAGAAATATTCTGAGTGGCTGGTTGAAAAAATCGATTTTTCACAATACGTGGTTAAGAAAATTCCCTCTACATCAGATGCCGGAAGTTCTGCTTTTGGAAGACCTCCTAAAAACTTCAATGATTCTTCCTTGAAAACAAAGCAAAGAAAAGTTAAACAACTTTTAGAAAGAAGCGAAGAAGAATTGTCTTTAGCAACGGAAATGAAACTTAGAAAAAGTGGGAAAAGGGACTCTGCAAATATTATCAAGGAGCTTTCGAATGCTCCTTCTTCAGAAGGTACTGCTATAAAGAAGGCTCGTATTGAGCCGAAATCGGCCCAATGCTTTTCAGCAGATCAAGCTTTGGCAATGATGATCGACATGAATTTGTCAACGCATGACTACCGCTTACTCAGAGAATACGCAAATGATGTAAATTCGACAATATATCTGTCTTATCATCAAGTGCAAGAAGCAAAGCAGTTGTGTTATCCAGAAAAAATAACGATTTCAGAAACTTCTGCCGATATAAATTTGCAATGTTTAATTGATCATACTATAGAAAGGTTGTGCATGGCTCAAAAAGATGTAATTTTGACTATGTTGAATGTATGCGACGTATTTATTAAATGGAAATGGGGTGGAGATGGTGCTGATCGAAGTAGGTACAAACAAAAATGTTCACAAGAAACATTTTCTGACGAAACTTTATTTAGCATTTCTATAGTTCCTATTCAAATGTATGCTATAGTAAACAATGTTAAAACTATCATTTGGCAAAATCCAGCTCCTTCCTCAACACGATATTGTCGTCCAATTAAATTTACTTTTGCGAAAGAAACGAAAGATTTTACAATACAGGAGGTGAAAAATATTGAAAATCAAATTGCTACGATCACTCCAACTGTAATACAGACGGATAATATACATATGTCAGTTATATCAATATTTATATTGTGTATGGTTGATGGCAAAGTTTGCAATGCATTGTCGATGTATTCTTCCACTCAAACTTGCTACATCTGTGGATGTAAACCAATTGAGATGAATGATCCGCGCAAATTACTCAATAAAAAAGCAGACGTCAATATGCTAGCTCTGGGACTCTCGCCATTACATGCCTGGATCAGATTCATGGAGTGTTTGCTTCATATTGCATACAGATTAGATTTTAAAAAGTGGCAGGCTAAGGGGGCAGAAATGAAAACTCTTCTTACTAAAAGAAAACAACACATTCAAAATCAATTTAAAAAAGAAATGGGTCTCTTGATAGGTATGCCAAAACAAAAGGCCGGCAATACAAATGACGGAAATATGGCAAGGAGGTTCTTCCGAAATGCGGAAAAAAGTGCTCAAATAACAGGCATTGATCAGAGCATTATAGAGCGTTTCCATGTTATCCTCGAATGCCTAAGTTGCGGGTATGCGATTGATCCCACTTTATTTGAGGAATATGCAAAAGTTACAAGAAATCTGTACTGCGAAAAATATAATTCGTACTATATGCCAGTTACCGTTCATAAGATCCTCCACCATGGGAAGGATATTATTGCTTCGTATATACTTCCTATTGGTCAACTATCGGAAGAAGCCCAAGAAGCACGAAATAAAGATAATAGAAGGTATCGGGAAATGTTTACTCGTAAAACATCCAGAATTGATACGAACAGAGATTTGTTAAATAGATTACTGATAGCTTCAGATCCGTTGATATGCAGCATAAGAAAACCTCCGAAAACAAAGCGTGGAATATTAACGAAAGAAGTTGTAGAATTACTGTTAGATCCGAAAAAATACGTTTATGATTCGGAATGAATTCAAAATAATATGACCTATTAAAAATAAAAATAAAAAAATAGATAAAATACAAAAAAAATTAAAAATAGAGGAAATACAAAAAAAA
>NW_017300310.1:30488-30909 GCF_001594075.2 Trachymyrmex cornetzi
TGTGTGTGTATAAACATTATTTGGCATTAAATAAATAATATTGAAATATTGTTTCAGAAAATCAATCAAGCGGTGCGGAGGGCGGTGACGAAGGAGCGACGGAGATGGAAATACGCCGCTCCTAATGCCCATCCGGGCATCCCTTCATCTTCAAGATATATCCCGGCGCCGACGACACCAGGATACATCCCGACGCCTATGACACCAGGATACATCTCGGCGCCGACGACACCAGGATACATCCCGTCGGCATACGTTCCGGGATATTAAGAAAAAATGTAAAATAAAAAGTTGAAAAAAAATTAAATAAAAAACAATTGAAACAAAATTCATCGATATATTTGTTCTGTCTTTTTCCTTTCTCTCATTCCTATTATCCCTTCCCCGTCCACATCTCTCTCTCTCTCTCTCTCTCTCTCTC
>NW_017300310.1:31073-31413 GCF_001594075.2 Trachymyrmex cornetzi
TTTGTCTTTGGTTATATCGAATCATTATTTTGTTTGTGGTTTTTCTGCCACTGTATACAAGGCCTAATGCTGAATTCACAATGCATTCGATTTGTGTAGTACGACGCTCTGCAACCAATCAGAAAACAGGATTCCGATGAATTTTGCTTCGTATCATCGGAATCCTGTATTCTGATTGGCCTGTTTTCTGAATCCTGTTTTCTGAATCTCCAGTATTATGCTGTATTCACACTGCATCCGATTTTCGTCGTACGACTGTCTGCAACCAATCAGAAAACAGGATTCCGATGATACGAAGCAAAATTCATCGGAATCCTGTTTTCTGATTGGTTGCAGAGCG
>NW_017300310.1:32693-37341 GCF_001594075.2 Trachymyrmex cornetzi
GAGTATCGTTTGGTCCATACGAGCTATAAAACTTTTGTAATCTACATCAGTTGACAGCTCTACGTGTTGAAAAAATGTAAGTTTTTAACTTTTTTTTCGATTTTAGTACTAATCTATTGCACGACAGAATTTTGCATCTATTTTAACCCTGTAAAAGAATTTTTTATTTCGTTAAGTAAATTCGGAGATGTAAATTGATCTGCAAAATACCGACAATTTGACCACTCCAGCATCCCCTTAAGGCCTCGGTGGTCTAATGGCTTAGGACGCTCGTACGGATTACAAGAGGTCCGTGTTCAAGTCCCGGCCGAGGTAATATTTTTCGCAATAAATTTATTTAAGATTTTTTTCAGCACATCAATTTAATTTAACTTGTGATATTATTGCCGTAGTTTAATTGCGTTAGATAGAGTCCGGAAAAATTTCGGCGCGCAGTTTGAATAACTACAGAAATATTATATGCATGTACGTATATAGGATATAGATAATTCACTGGGAATTGTTTAGGCAAAAAAGATCTAGCTTTGACCGTCATAGGCTTGAATATTCTTATACTTAGTGTTTAACTGTTAGGAATTGTTCAGGGATTTCTCTCAACAATATTTTTAGTACTTTAACTTCTATCAAGTCCATACCTGGAGCTTTATCATTGTCAAATGTATTGACCGCTACGGCCAATTCCTTCCCCGTGAAGAATGGGGCATCTGCCGTGACTGGCGCTGTTTTTGATAGGCTTCTTATTTCGCTTTGTTTTTGCGTATCTTCGTGACTTAAGTCATCCGGTACATGTATGTCCAACAAGCATTGTGCTGTTTCTTCTGCGGTGTTTGTAAAGTGCTCACCTCTTCTGAGTGTGCTTATGACCTTTTCCATTTTTAGCTTATTCGCTTGTTGTTTAATGTACGAAGCCTCATGGCTTCTCATTGCCGCATTCTGTGACAAATTTTCCCCAGCTTTCATACTTTGTTCTCCTTATCGCCCTGTTATACTGGCGTAGGGATTCTTGGTATTCTTGCTTTAAAGTACTGATTGTTTCGATTTCCGCTTTAGTCCTTCGATTTCTTGATCCTTTTAGTCCTTGGATCATTTTTCTTTTACGGCTTGCTTTCTTTTTCTGCTTCGTAAGTTCTTCCGTCCAACAAGGATTTGACTTCCCAAAAGTCCTTTTCCTTGGCATCGATTTTTCGCATGCCTCTAAGGTAATCTGCTGTAGTTGTTCGGCCATTCTTTCTACTTCTTCCGCAGATTCCGGGCCGAGGGCCCCAAGTCTTGATCCAGATAGATCTTTCAGGCTCTCATTGAATCGCTTCCAATCGGCCTGATAATTGTCGAACCTACTGTTCGCAGTTCTGGGATCATTTGTCATCCTTGGCAACCCTAGCCCGATCTCCACAGAACTGTGATCACTGGTTGTTCATTCTCGCCTCACCTTTCATGTGCCGATAAGTTGGCTTATTCGAGGGGACACCAGAGTCACATCTATGAAAGATGATCCCCTCCTCGTTTTGAAGGTGGGCCCTTGAATGACTTCATTAATTACCTCAAAGCCATACGCACGAATGAGGGATTCATAGTTCCTTCCTCTCTCGTCAGTCTCATGGGAGCCTCAAAGCGATGACCGTACGTTGGCATCTACCGCCACTATAAGTCTCTCACAACTCAGGAAATGAAACACCTTCTCGAGATGCCTAAGGTGACTCCTCAATTTCGTCACTATACTGAAAATAGCATGACACGACGTATATTGATAGGTCAGGAGTCCGCACTTCCGCACACACAAAGTGAGTCGTACTGAGTTGCGAGACGAATATCATCTGCAAACAGGGGTTGCTGATCGCTACCAACGCCTATGGGCGTTCCGAACGCACTGCAGCACCTTTCATCCCCGTTCCGAACCCATAAAAGGTGTGGCTCTCACCTTGTTTCCTGACATATGGTTCCTGTAATAACAGGATGTCAAGTCGCTTTTCGGCGACGAGCTGACGCACCTCATCTGTTACTACAGCTGACCGCCCCCCATTCAGCTGCAGTATGCTAACTCCTACTGACTTTGAGCTGGAAGCTGGTGCCGCTTGCGTATCATGTACTTGTGCATCGCATCTTTGTAGGCCTATGCAGACTTCACGATGGTACATTTTGTTTGTTCTTGCCTTTTGCCCTTTCCGTTGGTGTGCGTATTGCTTTACCAGGTTATCACATCGTTTCAGGGCTATTTTGACAGCCCGAAAGTTGCTAACTGTTTTTATTGGCTCTTTTCGGGTATCGCATTTTTCTATGACTACCCTTGCCTCCTTTAGGCTCGTCATCCTCATCTTAGTTAGGGCTACCTTTCTGGCTTACAGAGTTCTTACTGTCTTCGTATACTCTATTTGTGCATCGCACCTCTCTAGGACTATCCTAACACTTCGACACTTCCTAATTTTGGCTACTCTCCCATCCTTAGTATTCATCTTTTGCCATGCTTTGCTGTTATTTTCTTCCATATGATTTTGAATTTTTATCTTAG
This sequence comes from Trachymyrmex cornetzi, assembly GCF_001594075.2. Taxonomy (NCBI): domain Eukaryota; kingdom Metazoa; phylum Arthropoda; class Insecta; order Hymenoptera; family Formicidae; genus Trachymyrmex; species Trachymyrmex cornetzi. The sequence goes on from NW_017300310.1 coordinate 35,200, forward strand.
CAGATAGAAGAAGTCGAATGACGTACCCACCTATACGCCACTAAGTCCGACTACTCCAGGGGGGCGACAGGTACCCTGGAGGCGTCGTTCGAGACTGCTCGATTTTACGTTCTATAGTCATGCAGACCCTGAGCACGACTTCGTACACCTTGGCCTTCGAATAAGCGCCATTATTTGGAAACGCTTACCATTAAGCAATTCATCCATCGATGTTTGATGTGAGCTGAAAATAAGTTTCTCATGCGTTAGGCGCTCTGGTTCGGCCGCAGCCCAAAGTCGGGCTACGCCGGCCCCAGTGGACCCTCCGCCTATCGCCACTGTCCGTCCCCTTGAGGAAAGGGCAGCGACGGCAGGCCCGCTCGCATGGCTGCACCACAGTTGTTGTGGTCGCCACATAGCAGTCATTTGGCCTTTCCGGCGCGACTCGTGGCAGTGTTAATTGGCTTCCTTTTGAGTAGCCGACGCCAATCCCAGCACCAAAGGATCCCAGCAAGGGGATCAGGGCGCCAAAAGGGTCAGCAGCCTCAGGATGCCTTATCAATACCGTCAATTCCATTTGTCGCCGCAACGGTGTTCAGCCGTCCAAAGACATTTCCGGGCGTACCTCTTGGAGGTAACAGTGCGATTTGGAGATGAGAGGCTGTGTGTTGCGCGTCATCGTCCCTACTATGACTCTTTAGCTATTTATACGCTCGAGCGATTGGAGGTCGTGGCTTCTGTCTGCTCCTAGCGTTCACATACTCGAGCGATCGGAGGCCGTAGCCTCTATCTGCTCCTAGCGTTTGTATGCTCGAGCGATCGGAGGTCGTGGCCTCGGTCTATTCCTAGCAATTTATATGCTAGAGCGGTCGGAGGCTGTAGCCTCGGTCTACTCCTAGCAATTTGTATGCTTGAGCGATCGGAGGCGGTAGCCTCGATCAACTCCTAGCATAAGGAGTGCTGCGTTGCTCGAGCGATCAGAGTTTCTGCCTTCGATCTACTCGTAGCAACGCAGGAGAGTTACAGTCACTCCAAGTAGATAAGGATATAACGCCTGAAGAGAGAAGCTTTCTCTCCAGATGCTGTTCCTCGGAAGCATATCCCATACCAGCTTAGCGTTCATCCACTATCCATCTCCGCCCTCACCAGGGGGACCGACTTGGAAAAATCCCCGCTCTATCGGAACAAGTCCGATTCCGGGCTAGAGGACCTTACCCGATATTCATAGGGAGTGTCTCTCTTAGTCGTCCTTCCACATAGCATACCCAATTGGACATACTGTGCGAAAGGCCGTTGCCCAGCGGGGGCCTCGTGGAGGCGGAGTCACCGGCTCTAAAGCTCAGGTCCTGTTGTGTGCCTAATATAAGTCCTTTGACTGTTTTACCTATTCTTTTTCCTTATACTTTAGTATTCTTATTATGAAGTCAGCAAAAAGCCGAAACACCTCTTCGTCCACTAGTGAAGATCTTTTAGGCGGCCATTCCCGTCCCAAGCTTTCCAGTTCCGTTCTAAACTCCTCTCGAATAGCTGCATACCTATCACATATAAATAATGTATGTTCAGAGGTATTCCTCAGTCCACATAAGTAGTCCGGGAACTCTGCTAGTCCAAATGAGTACAACTTTTCAGCAAAATTGCCATGTCCCGTTAGTGTCTGTGCGGTATAATGACTAATGTCCAGCCAACTTTTCTTTAGTTTTCCGTAGACACAGGGGAAGTACGCATATGTTATCCTCCCCTTCTGACTGCTACTCCATCTACTATTCCATTCGGCATTTACCACCTCTTTGACCCCTTTCGTAATTTGTGTAGTGGTCATTGTCAAGTTAGAAACGAATGCCCCGAGCGCGACACAATCCTGTTTCCCAGCTTTATATATTGGGTATGGGAATAAGTTTCTGCCCTTTCTGAAAAGAACAAGATGTGTTTATTTAAACAAATCTATATAAGTGAGTTTATTCAAAGTATGCTCCTTCGGAAGCGACAACTTTCTCCCACTTTTCCGGTAATAAACGTATTCCTCGAATGAAAAAATCTGGTTCTTTTGAAGCGATCCATTCATCAGGCCATTTTTTGATATCTTCATAAGAATTGAATCGTTCTCCAGAAAGGGCCGACTGCATGGATCGGAACAAATGGAAATCTGAAGGAGCAATGTCCGGT
>NW_017300310.1:37362-43699 GCF_001594075.2 Trachymyrmex cornetzi
CAGAATTTCCCACTTTATTCCTCCCAAGTATTTCTTGACCGGTTTTGCAACGTGTGGCCTAGCGTTCTCATGTAACAGAATCAGCTTGTTGTGCCTATTGTCCCATTCCGGTCGTTTTTCTTTCAAAGCTTGGTTTAAACGTATCAGTTGTAGTCGATAACGATCGCCAGTAATGGTTTCGGACGGTTTCAGCAGCTCATAATATATAACACCTCTCTGATCCCACCAGATGCACAACATAATCTTCGAAGCATCGATATTTCGTTTTGATTTAGCGTTGATGGACCTGGTTCACCTGGCATCACCCATGCTTTCAAGCGTTTAAGGTTATCGTAGTAGATCCATTTTTCATCGTCAGTTACGATACGATATAGAAAACCCTTCCTTTGTTGTCGTTGACGTAGCATCTCGCAGATAACCAAACGTCTTTCCATGTCTCTCTCTTTCAATTTGTATGGCATCCAATTTCCTTCTTTTTGCACCATTCCCATTGCGTGTAGACGTTTTCCAACAGTGGATCTATCAATATTTAACTCTTTTGACAACCTATCGAGCGATAAACATGAATCTTCTTCGAGTAATGCTTGCAATTCTGCATCTTCAAATTTTTTCGGTGCACCTTCCCGTTCTTTGTCACGCACGTCAAAATCACCACTTGAATCGCCGAAACCATTCTTTACAACTGGTTTTCGATGGAGCATGCTCACCGTAAACATCTACGAGCAAACGATGCGATTCTGCAGCACTTTTCTTTAAAATAAAATAATGGAGTAAAACTTCCCACAGATGTTGCTTTTTTGGAATAAATTCCGACATCTTCAAAGCAAAATGTTACTCTTTTTTACGCTTCGAACGAATGCCAACTATTGGGCTCAAAAGTTTGAACACAAACCTTTCAAACACATGTGTTGCCGTTCTATCAAACACACAAGCAATGCTACTAACGACATCTTTCTATAATGGGCGGAAACTTATTCCCATACCCAATATTAGTGCTCTACCTTTCAGAACCATGTCAAGTGGTTCAATCCCCGCGAGAACCTGCAGCACCTCAGTTGAGACAGTCCTATAGGCTCTTTTTATCCTTAGAAGAGCATATCTCTGATCGCTCATCAGAGTTCTGACATGATTTTTCCTAACCAAGTCCTCCCAAGCCCCAGCACTATATGTTATTATGGCTAGGAAGACCCCCTTTTAAAGTGTTACCAAAGTGGCATACTTTAGGCCCTAGGCTGTTCTCGCAATCCTTCCATAGAACTCATATACAATCTTACTTTTTGCACAAACATTTTCTATATGACTAGTTATATTGAACGTAGTTCCTAACGTGATCCCCAGGTACTTAGCATTCCTAGCCATTTTGATCGTGCTACCCCTTATCTTGATGATAGATGATCAGATAGTGACCCTTTTAATAGTATCATCTCTGTTTTTGTTTTCGAAAGCATCAGTTTGTTTGCCTCAAACCACGCTCCTATGCAGTCCGTTATTCCTTGCCCTATAGCTTCCACGGATCTCCTACTGTTTCCTTTAACCAGGACTAGCAGATCATCCACGTACGCGAAGCATTCGCACCCTCTGGCCTCCAACAGATGGAGGAGACTGTCAAATACTAGGTTCCACAGCTCAAGTCCAAAAATGGAACCTTGTGGACATCCTTTGATGACTCGCTTCTCTAATCTATTATAATTGCCTATTAAAGTGACGGACCTTCCTGTTAGTCGGCTATTATTTTATACAGATAAAACGGGCAATTCCTTCTCCTTAACTCCTCCATCACTGATGGCCACCAGAGGTTGTCAAAAGCCGCGGTGGCATCATATAAGATGGCTACAACGTACTTCTCCTCTGAATTGTTTTCCAATCGAATTGTTTCGATGAAGAATAGACTGGATCTCACAAATACCGTTCCAATCTTAGTTTTATCAGCTTCTCGAGGAGCTTACTCAAAAACGGAAGCAGGCATATTGGTCGATAGGATCTTGGATTACCAAGATCTTTGTCCTTAGACTTGAGGAGGACTCTGATAAGTCCTCGTTTCCATGCTGCCGGAAATACCCCAAACTGGAGACAACAGTTAAACAGACCCTTAAGCAGTTCCACGAAAGTCGCGTCACCACTCAGACATCTGACCATCCGAGTCTCCATTAGGTCCACTCCTGGAGCTTTCCGACTCAGGAGTGCCCGTACTACCCTACACACCTCTTCTATAGTGGGGTGATCCCGATTGACCACGGCTCGATTGGACACCACCAATCACAGCGACCGGTGCTTAGGAGCTTTTAGTCTCAAGCGCTGTGAGTGGCTCGTGTCCAATTGAGCCGTGTCCAACTTCTGTAGTCCAGAGATTCATTTCCTGCCCATTATCTATTCCAACAAACTCACCCAATAGTGCTGACAAATTCCCTCGGGTACGCAGTCCGGAATCAAAACGTCCAGGAGAGCTTTTGCAGTTTCGTACCAGCTTCCTGTGAAGCCCGTACCACTATTTATACCACTTAAGGCCTCATCTACAATTCTCTTCGTCATTATTTTGTATACTATGCCATATGCATCGCGATTACCTTCCTTAGTTACAAAATCCTTCCAGCTCTTACTCTTGGCCCGAATAACCTCAGCAGTGTAGGTCCTTCTGAGTCGCATATTTTCACGTCTCAGATCTGATCTCACCGCGTCGTCCCTCTGCCTCTGAAAACTTCTCCTTGCCCTATTTACCCCTCGCTTCAGCCTGGTGAGTCTCATTCCACCAGGGAACCGATCTCCTAAACACCTTTTTCCTGGGGATGGCCGTGTTTCCAGCGTCACAAATTGCCTTAGTAATCTGTAAGGCCCTGTCCTCGACCTGCCCCGGATCAGAAATTCGACCATGACATGTGACCAACGTCCTCAAGAAACTTCTCTCGAAAGATCTTCCAGTTTGCGCTTCTAGTGTTGAATCTTGCCTCCCTAATAATACGACAACATTCAACACTTTTTAACTTGATGACCAGAATTCTATGGTCGCTAATGGTCCAACCAACTTCAATCCGCTAATTCCCCATCATCGAATAGAGGCCTGGACTGGAGAGGGTCACATCGATGTTACTGACCCCATTAGTGGATGCGAAGGTATGGCTTTTGCCATCCTCGTTTACCACGAACCACCCAGACATCGCAAGGAAGTCCTCCAACTCATGACCTCTCTCATCCGCCACACCACTCTGCCACAGCGGAGAGTGTACATTGGCATCCATACCCATGAGAATCCTGCTTCCCCGAAGCTCCTTCCAGATACGCCCTAATTGCTCAATGTGAGGTCCAATTTCCGACGAAGGAGAGCAACACAGACACCACACAGAACTTCCCAAGTTGGAATGAGATTTGAGCATAGACACATATCGGTGAGCTCAGGTGTCTCAACACCACCACACATCAAATATAGCCTCCAGTACCACGATACATACCCGAATCACTTCGCCCGGACGAGGCTCCGCCAGAACCCGGTTTGATGTTGTTCCGAGGCCACAAACGGCTCCCTTCACAACCCACGGTTCCTGCACGAGCAGGATGGAGACCCGCTCAGACGCAGCCATTTCCCTCAACTCAGCAGATGCTACCATTCCTTTCCCTAAATTGTGCTGAAAGATTGTCAGATCAGCAGTTATCTTGGCCATAATCAATGGTTTGCTCATATCTTCTCAATGCCACCTTGTATGAGGGACAGTTATCAAATGTACCGTGCGCATGATGCCTCCTCCTCCTCATGCACAACCCACAGGATCCCGGCCTATTGGAATCAGGGCAATCACCCCTTCGGTGTCCTATTTTGCCACAGTGCGAGCAGGTTTCATTATCCGCCTTACAGTGCTTCGCAATGTGCCCCAGGTCCAAACACCTATAGCACCTCACTATGGATATGAAATCCGAAACCCTGCATTTTGCACATCCTACGTATATTCTCCTAGCCTTTCTCAATTTATTGCTAATCTCCGGGATGTCTCCACCAGCCAGTTCGTCAAGTTCTGATTCTTCTTCCCTACTCTGAATCTGGGATTACATGACTTCCTGAATAAATCTGAGTTTATTTCTTGGAGAATCTCCGCACTCTGTTTGAGGATCGCCTCTTTGAGGTCCTCCCCATCGATGTAACCCGGAACATCATATATGATGATCCTCGGCTTCCTAGCTGAAGGCCTTGTCACCAATAAGCCCGTGTCGCCTAGCTTCCGTCAATCAATGATCTTCTGCAGATCAGTACCAGTAAGCGTCTCGACGAAGACCCTATCTTCACTAGCCATTCTAATATTTTTGACCCTAATCTGGGGCTCTATTCTTGAAAAGAAACGTATACAAAAATCTAGGGAAATGCTACAGCATATGTTACGTATACTATAGTATTTTCCTAGACTTTCGTATACGTTTCTTTTCAAGAATAGAGTCCCTGATTTTTAACTGGATCTATGGTTTTGAGCAGAGCTTTCTTAATCTCCTCAGCAGAGGACAACTCTTTCCTTGTGCTGTAACCATTAGCGTGTTACTTCTAGTCTTAGATCGCTTAGTGCTGCCCGTGGTAGCTCTAGTCGATCTACCCGCAATGACTCTAGATGGAGCATTCCGTTGCTCCTTTTTCTCGGACCTAACAACTTCTGAGAATAAAACTTGCTTATCCCTAAATAATTCAGTTTTCCCACTCTTCTCAACTGACCTTGCTCTTTCCTTATACAAAGCCTGAAGCTTTTCCTTCTCTGTTATTTCCTGCCTCTGCCTGTCCTCGAGATTGGTCCATTTAGACAGGATGAACTTAATGGCTGACCTACTGACCTTACTATTCTCGTTAAAGAGGAACTTCTTAAGATCAGTTCTTTCCTCATTTATTACCTCCATTACATTCTTCCTCACCGAGCGATTGGTCTTACTATGCTCCTCTACCAGAACGTAATCAGTTGAGGAGTATGAGAGGGTACGGTTGTGACTCACCAATCTCACTCCTCCAACCGGAGCTGATGATTCCACCGCTTCTGTCGCTGGCGCCGCCTCTGGCACATGTTTGCCCACAGATGAAACATGGGCATGTGATGGCGGAGATCTTCCAACTGAACCCCTTCTCTCGAAGGGGTCAATATCCAGGTCAATAAGCTCATTATCCCCAGCCTTTGCCTTGTTCGTCTTAGTTTTTTCCGTCAGTTTGATTTTTTGTTTTATCCAAATTTTTACTCAAATTTTTATACAAATTTATTTTAGTATGAATGCAAACGCGATATGTCACCATTCCGATCAGGGTTAGATCCGCCGTTCTGGGGGTGATCACATGCCCAGCTACCTAGTTTACTGGACATGCTTATCGACCTCGATCAGGAAATTACGCATCTGACCTATCGTTACACACTACAGCTTCACTCCCCTATCATACCGCTCAGGATCGGACGACGCGCCACGCCGGTTGCCCATACCAAACGAGACTCAAGACCGCATCATATTTCACATCTCTCTCAGGCAGAGTTTGCGGCCCGAACTCTCCGCCAGATGACCCATCGCCTTAACCTCGTTAGCCCTTTTTCAGAGTAGCGCATCTCTTACTCAAGGTTTCCAGCAGGTACCATTAGGAGGTGAGGTTCGACTTGAGAGGCTATGTAATTTTCAGACTAATGTAAGTTGCGCATCAACAGCCCTGCAGCCATGACTTTTTCCTATCATCGAGCTTTTCAACTTCTTAGATCAGGCAGTATGGTATAACTATGTTATGCGACCAGATCGCCAGGCAGTCGACGATACATGGACCTTAACATAACCAATATTTAAACAAACAAATTTAATTAAATTAGATTCATAAAGTTAACAAACATTTCGATTCCGATCGGGTCATTTTCATGTTACAAAGGTAAATCATAAATACAAGTACAAATATACAGGGTGGACCATCTGAAGTGATCCAGTCAAATATCTCGAAAACTAGTAGGGATAGAGAAAAATGTTTCGTATGAAAAGTTTAGGGTTACACGGGGGAAGTATGGTACTGACCTTGAAAAATCCTTGGAAGGTCATTTTGAAGGTCATTCAGGGGTCACGATGGTTTTTTTAAATGGAACCCCTAGTTTTTCACCGTGGGATGAGAAAGCTGGTTTCAAGCCCTTTACGAAACACTGGTTGTGGTCCACAATCCGCCCACTGGGGTCCGAGTTATGGACCATCAAAGTCATTGATGAACTACTCTTAGCGCTACCCAGGAACAACGACGTGGACGTGGTAGTTCTCTGTTCCCTTCGAGAATGCTTCGAGAAAAAATCAATGCTTGATTTTTGTGAGTCCCCTTGCCTCTCACATGTGGGGTGCTTGTTTATTGTGAGTCCCCTTGCCTCTC
>NW_017300310.1:44410-47635 GCF_001594075.2 Trachymyrmex cornetzi
GCGGATTGTTCTTGCTGTCTCAAGACAATATGAAGTTTTTGACACAAAGATTAAGGAATTTCTACCATTGTGTGCGCTTTGGGTAACCATGAGTCAGTTATTGGTTGACATAATTGAATTATTCTGACGATTGTGGTTTAATTGATGAATGACTATACCGTTAGTATGGAAAGTTATGTAGGCAAAATGTTTTGTATTATGTATAAAAAGAAAGAAATTTTTTGACAATTATATTGAGTGAGTGGACCGTAGTATTTGAATGTTTCATAAAATTGTTATATACGGATTTATGTTAGACTAAAACACTGAAGAAGGCCGAAACTTTGTAAGCCGAAACGTTTGTGTATGAATTCAAACTTTTGCGTATGCATTCAAACTTTTGTTTTAAGTATACATGTAATGAATGAAACTATATAGATTGTTTTATTGATATGTTAGATTATTTAAGATTGTAGCTCGTAATAAGCCTTGTTACATTTTAAGAAATAATTTTGTTTACAAATCGGACAATGGGTTTCGGTCGCGTTGGTCGTGTGACTTTGAACGGACGACGTGCTTGATGCCTTTATTTTGGTTGGATTTGCTGTCGGAATATTCTCGAAAGCTCGAATGCGCGATGTAAGGAAATTATAAAGATCTGTGTACGTCGGATATTCCTTTTGCTCACCCAAATGTAACTCCCATGCTTTTCGCGTAGCTTTATTGAGTTTTTACACGACCAAATAGACGAGCAAGTCGTCCCACGCTTTAACGGGACGACCGAGATTTTGCAACGTCTGAATTATCATCGTGGCTTTGTCTCGGAGCAGCGCGAGTTCCTGCGCGGAATCGCTATTAACAACCGGTAGCGTATGAAGAGCGTGAATATGCTCCGATATTAACCGGCGCTTATCGTTGTAACGCGCGAGCAATATATCCCACGCTACTTTAAAATTCGCTTCGGTTAGGGGAAGATTACGCAACGCGTTACGAGCTTCGCCTTTTAGACATGTATAAAGATATTGCATGCGCGCAACATTTGATAATTCGGTGTGGTCGATGACCATTGAGCGGAATTGATCGCGGAATGTTTCCCACTCTCGAAATTCGCCGGAGAATTTCGGTAAGTTTAGACGCGGTAGCGGAGCGGTCGCTTTTTCGGTTTGCTAGTTATGACTCACGGACAACCCTGGACTCGACGGTGCGTGGCCTGGCTCGAGAACAGTAAGGGCGTCTGCGATGAAATCCGAAGCTGCGTTGTAAACATTCTCCAGCTCGCCGAAAACGTCCTCCTTAAAGTATCTCTCGGCTTCCTGTTGCTCGTTGGTGGCGATCTTTAGAAGCTGCGCGTGCAATAGCTCGCAACAAGCGTAATTCTCCTTGAGAGTCTGCAGCCGATTACGAACGATGCCGTAGGTGAGATTCGCATGACCGATTTTCTTGAAGTTTTCCAGAGCTCGTTTTATGGTGCGCATCGACATTCGTTGTTGCAACAATAGATCCTCCATCATGGAGCAGTTTACGCAACTTATGAGCGAGATGGAACCTTCACAGTCACTTGATATATCTATGTGATTCACGTACGGAGATCTTCTTTAGCGAAAATTCGAGTGTCAGCCTGACACGTTACGGACAATCTTGTCGCGATTACCGTATACGGAAATCTTGAAGTTGGCAACGTTACTCGCGAGGTTTTCAAGTAATGAAGAGAAGAGCGAGAGGCTGCTTACTTTTGTTTGAAGTCGCTCTACTGTCCCTTGTAGTTTTTCCGCCCCGCGAATCCGGCTCGAAGGACCAAAATTTATGTATGAGATTCGCTGAATCGATCGCGAATGCGATCTCACGAGGCGGGATAGAAATCGGTTGACTGGTGATAAAGAAACGGCGCACTACAATTCACTAGTTGGATACAGAACTTTATTATCACTCTCACGCTTCTCACCAAAGGGCGGCAACGTTGCTCCAAGTGACCTTCGCGCAGCTCATACACGGAAGTCGCCGTGATGAGCGGTACATAAGATCGTGTCGCGGTAGCGCACACGAGACGAACGTGGTTGCGTTCGACGGACGTAGCGACGGATTCGCGAATAAATCAAAACGTTACACCTGGCCGATCTGTAGAGTCGAATCGCGGTGTTCTGTTGATTCACAGTCGCGATAGCCCGTTAACTTTACTGATTTTCGTGACGGGAGACACGACTCGTCACGATGAGCGCTGGCGAGATTCTGAAGATGGTCGCGCTACCTGAAACGGCAGCCTCAGAGAGCGCGAGTTACGCGACGAATCGGCAGGCGACCACGACATCGGTTTGAATATTACCCAATCACGCGATAACACGCTGAAATTGCGGTAATAATGTTCGTGAGACGGCGCGGCGTCTGTGACTAAAGACTCCCGCAAGGAATCGATGGATGGCGCCATCGATCCATAATCTCCATCTATCCTGCGCGAATATCATGCAATGTCGGAACAGTTTTCAATACTCGTTTTTCTGCTATGTGTATTTTTAAGTGGATTGTCCGTTTTCAGCTGATGAGTGAGAACACGTTAATACGACGTTTCTCTTTTACTCGTACATTTACTTATCATTTATTAATTACCATATCGTACGATCTCAAATAAACTAAAATAGAATTTATATAATAATTCATTATTTATTATTGTATATTGTTATGCCCGAATCGATGTTATGCCCGAATCGTGTCGCCCGTTACGCCTGAGAAGAGTCGTCGCCCGTTGCACGTTCCTGAAGAACGAAGAGCGCGTTGCTTGGCGACGAGCGCGGAGTTGTTGTTAAACAACTCGAAAGAGAGTCTCCGTCACGAACGGACGTGTTTCTCTCTACGCGAGATATTTATCTGGCTATCACGATTTATTGTATCACGCTGTAATCCTGTGAATGTGAATAAACATCCTTTATCATCATTTACTTTTGTACTCACGAGCAGGGCCGGAGACTTTGTATTTGAGTGGGTGTTGAGCTCTTGGAATTTTGAACCTAACCTAACCCTAACCCTAAACTAACCTAAAATACACGTGAAATTGCCGCGTCAAGGGCTTTCTGCCATATTGGATTTGAGTCTAGCTAGTTAAGCTGCTCGCACACAGGTGTCAGTCGGGGCGGTCGGACGATGGAGAAGAAATCTTTCCGAAGAGCGGATTGGCTCACAATATTCGGCGATAGGCCTATTTGAAAATTCTCTAATTCTCGCGAAAATACTCAGAACATTGATAGCGTTTTCCAC
>NW_017300310.1:48026-48760 GCF_001594075.2 Trachymyrmex cornetzi
CCCTCAACACAATAGTCGCCGGCTCTGCTCACGAGTGAGTCATTTCGGCGAATCGGGAGTGCGGATCTCGTGAGACGCGGACGTAACACATTAGACGCACGGACGGACGTAACATTTTGGGAGCTCGTCCGGTCGAAGTGTTGTGATCGTGTGATGCTGCGTTCTCCGGTCGTCACAAGGAGCAGGATACAAGCGGAAAATTTAGAAGGAGCGATGGAGACGGATCGAGCCGCTTTAGAGGAGATGGTTCCGCGGGCTGCTTCGCAGGAGACAACTCCGACGACGTTGGCTCTTCAGGCGGTACTACGAGAGGTGCAGCAATTACGTGAGGAGCAGCAGCGTTCGAGGAGCGAATACGCGGAGGCAACACGACAACGGGACTCGGAGATTAAATTGCTGCGAGAGGAGCTACGCAATTTTAAACAGCTAAGTCCTTCTATTAATAGAAATATTATCGCGGACGCGGGTGATTGTAGTCGCGCACGGCTTCCGGTGAGCGACGGTTGTGCCGAAAATGCGTGTGAGTGCCTCGGACCTTGCGCTTCGTTTCGCGGAGTGTCACGACTTTCATCGGGCGGCGGGAGTGTTGCGGGTGATCGGGAGTGCCGTGAATCGGATGCTGCGCGTCACGTGGAGGCGACTGTCGCGGGGGAGCGAGGAAGCGTTAAGTCGCGTCGCGTTGAATCGCGTGCTCTGCGTCACACGGAGGCGACGTTCGCGGGGGAACGGGAGCG
>NW_017300310.1:50928-51637 GCF_001594075.2 Trachymyrmex cornetzi
GAAATTGTATACTGGGGGAACATGCTATTAATATCAAAGATTCTTCCCCTATTAAACAGGTACCTCGTCGAGTTCCCATACAAAAGAAGGAGGAAGTGAAAAAAATTATAAAGGAAATGAAAGATCAAGGTGTTATAGAGGAATCAAATAGTCCATGGCCTTCACCAGTGGTTCTTGTTAAAAAGAAGGACGGGACGACACGATTTTGTGTGGACTATCGGAAAGTGAATACTGTTACTATAAAAGATTCCTATCCCCTCCCTAGAATAGACGATATCCTTGATCAATTATCAGGTAACGTTTGGTTTACTACATTAGACTTGAAAAGCGGGTATTGGCAGATAAAGATTCGACCGCAGGATAAAGAAAAAACGGCCTTTTCAGTTGGTAACGGTTTGTGGTAATTTACAGTTATGCCATTTGAATTGTGTAATGCTCCGGCAACGTTTGAGCGCGTTATGGAGCAAGTTTTGAAGGAATTTCTTTTTAAGATTTGTTTAGTATACCTCGATGATGTGATTATTTTCGGTAAGAGTATTGAGGAAATGTTGTCAAATTTGAGAAAGATTTTTCTCCGCCTTCGAGAGGCGAATTTGAGGGTGAATCCTACAAAATGTGTTTTCTTCAGTAAAAAAATAAAATATCTAGGTCATGTGATATCAGCAGGAGGTGTTTCGACAGATCCGGATAAAATAGCGGTAGTAAAAGA
>NW_017300310.1:52376-54281 GCF_001594075.2 Trachymyrmex cornetzi
TACAAGAGATGGGAGGCCCCGAATTTGAGGAAGGAAATTTTTCAACTGGTGACACCCAAAAGTCAAGTTAAACGAATTCTGGAAGAGGTACATAATTCTCCCACGGGAGGGCATTTTGGTATAAACAAAACGTTAGAGAAGTTACGAAAACGTTTCTATTGGGCAACTTGTAAACAAGATGTGGTGTAAAACTTGCAAGGTATGTTCGGCGAGAAAGGGTCCTCCTAAAAAGGGAAAATCTCCTCTGCAGGTTTACAACGTTGGAGCTCCTTTCGAGAGAGTGCAGATGGACGTTCTTGGTCCTCTGCCCGTGACCTCTTCCGGGAATAAGTATTTGCTAGTTGTTGTAGACTGTTTTTCTAAATGGGTAGAGGCTATTCCTTTGAAAAATATTAGATCAAAGACTATTGCAGAAGCGTTTTTAAATCAGATTATTTCCAGGCATGGAGTTCCTCTTGAAGTTCATACTGATCAGGGAAGGAATTTCGAGTCGCGGGTCTTCCGTGAGCTGTCGCATGTTTTAGGGATTAAAAAGACGAGGACGACCCCTCTTCCACAGTCAGATGGACCAGTGGAACGTCAACATCGCACAATTTCCAACTATTTAGCGAAATTCATCTCAGGAAACCAGAAAGATTGGGACAGATGGATTCCGCTATATTTACTGGCGTATAGAACTTCTAAACATGAGACCACTGGTGTGTCTCCGGCGGAGCTTTATCTTGCGCAGGATCTCAGATTACCAATGGATTTATTACGTGGTAATCCACCTGATGAGGAGAGGTCAGATTCATTTGAGGGGTATTCCGGTAAGGTAAAGAGAAGGCTGAAGGAACTCCATAAGGACGTAAGGAGACGTTTGGATATTAAATCTTCACAGACAAAATCCTGGTACGATCAAAAGACCAGACGAATAGATTTCGAAGTAGGACAGCGAGTGTGGTTGTACAATTCTCGAAGAATTAAAGGAAAGGCTCCTAAATTACAGTGTAGTTGGGAAGGTCCATACTCTATAGTAAAAAAACATAGTGAAGTGGTTTATTGTATTCACAAGTCGAATAAACATAAAAATAAAATTGTTCATTCCGATAGATTAGCACCTTATTTGGAGAGACAATTAATGTAAAAAGAGTTAATTAAAGAAATTTTGGAGCCCTGATATTTATATATAAGGTTGGTTATTTTTAATTTGATTTTTCTTTTAAGATCCAGTTGACGATAATACGAGGTATTACGACAATAACAACTTCTGGCGGCGGCTTTCGGCAGCAGCGTAAGACAGAGCTGATGGAGGGCTGACTTGCGGCAACAACATCAGGAAGCAGTCATTAACAACATAATCTTTTTTATTAAGAAGACCGCCTCGCCCGAGGTTTTTGAGCCGTGGTTTTTCCTCGGGACGGTGGGCAAATGCCGAGGGGGGGAGTATGGGGCAGAGGTACTGCGGCGCAATTATTATTCTTCCCCCCCCTTCTCCGAAAAGCGAAGAGACAAGAGCGCAAGGCTCAAGAGAAGAGTCAAGAGGATCCTGGAGCTCCTTTCTTGAAGGTGAGGGGATGCCCGGCTGGTGTTCCTCCGGAGGCTTAACTACCCTCCGAGGGACTGAAGAGAGGTCCTGCTCAGAAAGGAGGAAGATCAGGAGGCCTCAGAGAAAGTCCCAGGAAATCCAGTGCTCTAGAAAAACTGTGGCAGCAGCACAGTAAGGGAGCAGGAAGCTGGTGGGAACCCCAGAATTTCTTCGAGCCTGAGCGTTTCTAATTCTCCAAGAATTGTCGGGACGACAATTTATAAGAGGGAGGGCAATGTTATACCCGAATCGATGTTATGCCCGAATCGTGTTGCCCGTTACGCCTGAGAAGAGTCGTCGCCCGTTGCACGTTCCTGAAGAACGAAGAGCGCGTTGCT
>NW_017300310.1:54437-54836 GCF_001594075.2 Trachymyrmex cornetzi
AGTCATTTCGGCGAATCGGGAGTGCGGATCTCGTGAGACGGACGTAACACATTAGACGCACGGACGGACGTAACAATATATACAGGGTGTCTCAAAAAATGTGACTGAAACACAGTGGGGACATAGATTGGATCAAGGGGAACAAAACAGTTTTGTACCCCTTGATCCAATCTATGTCCCCACTGTGTTTCAGTCACATTTTTTGAGACACCCTGTATATATATATATATATTATACATATATACACACATATATATGTATATTAATAAATTAATAATAATAATGAATTATTATTGTACGAATTTTATTTTCATTTTGACAATTTATCAATGGTTATACAGGGTGTCCCACAACTCTCCTGACAAATATCATGGACAGGTAGAGCGGATTAAACTGAAA
>NW_017300310.1:55063-59320 GCF_001594075.2 Trachymyrmex cornetzi
ATAAATATTCTTTGTTAAAGATTACTTCCTAAAAGAAGAGAGATATTAAGTAACTGCTTTGACTTTGTTGTAGAATTGCTATTTTTCTGTGCGTACGTTCACGCACACAGAAAATGCACGCAAACAATTTTTCTATGTCGTAAATAATTTTGTTATGATACAAATATTCAGGAAATAATTCACAATTTAAAACGCGGAGACTAGCGTGACGAAAGTTCACTTTAGAGCGAACTAAACTGTGTTCTTGGAAAGAGTTCTTAATTTTCCTAATTTTCGTAACTGAGATATTAATTTCTAATATGTTTCCGAACATACGTGCATGCAAAAATAAATTTTTCGTACGAAGATTTCGTTTTGATATGAACAGAGAATGATCATAGCTCAAAGAATAATTATAGCTGGAAATTCGACGTTATTCGCGACTCATGTCTGGCGACGACCATTGCTGCTTCTTATAAACAACGCGTGCCTAGCGACGGCGAGCGCGCGCGGCGATCCTATCAAGCCGCGCGCTTGGATTTGGCAGTGGGCCGGGCGAATTTGGATATTTTTATAAATAAATATCTCGTTAACTATTGCGAAAATTGAAAAATGGTAGAAGACGTTCCGTCTCAGTTTAATCCGCTCTACCTATCCATGATATTTGTCAGGAGAGTTGTGGGACACCCTGTATATAACTGTAATATATTCACGCGCGCGCGTGTTTGTGCGTGCGTGTGTGTGTATGCATACACATCAGAGTTCTAATTTAATCTATCACGTCCCTTAATTATTTTTGAAGGGTAATCACATTAAATATAAAATAAATTTTGAAAAAAGTTATTTAATTTGAAATGATCTTCCTAATCTGCATGCAAAAGTATTAAGATAAACTTGTGAAAATATTAATAGTTTATTACACTTTATTCAGGTATAAATGTTTCATGAACTATTTTTAACAGTTGTACTTTAATATTTTTATGCACAGAATAATGAATTAAATCAATTCGTTAATCATTCAGAATCAAAATATGTAAAATGTTAATGTCTAATGTCTTTTTGAGTTGTGTGTGTTTATATATATACGAGGTGTGATCAAAAAGTAAGATGACTTTTTGAATTTTGCGCGCTCTGTACACTCTAATTTCAAAAATTTTTTTTGTTGTGTTGGTACACTCGTCACGATTATATGTTCACAGTTTTGATATAGCATGTGTTGTTTTTATGTGAAAGGCATAAAGGTTAGACTCGTGTTTGCGTGCTCGGCGATTTTTTGCTGTTGAAAATAATGGAGCAGAGAGTTTGTATTAATTTTTGTGTAAAAAATGGTATTAAGTGTTCAAAAACTCTTGAAATGTTGACAGTGGCGTACGGTGAGTCAACTTTGAGCAAAAAAATGTTTATAAATGGTATAAGTTATTCCAAGAGGGCCGAGAAAATGTTAACTATGAACCTCGCTCTGGACGCCCCAGCACGTCAAAAACCGACGAAAATGTTCAGGAAGAAATTGTGAAAGAAATTGTGTTGAAAAATCGTCGAATCACGATTAGAGAAATAGCTGATGATCTTAACATATCGTTTGGCTCATGCCAATCAATTTTAACGGACGTTTTGGGTATGACACGTGTGTCAGCGAAATTCGTTCCAAAACTGTTTAATTTTGATCAGAAGCAGCGTCGCATGAACATCGCCCAAGACATGTTGAACGACGTCAATGATGATCCTGATCTGCTCAAAAGGGTTATAACTGGTGACGAAACATGGGTATATGGTTATGACGTCGAAACCAAAGCCCAATCATCCCAGTAGAAGAGCCCAGGAGAGCCAAGACCGAAAAAGGCACGCCAAGTTCGTGCGAATGTGAAAGTTTTGCTCACAGTTTTCTTTGATTACCATGACGTTGTGCATCAAGAATTCCTACCATAAGGTCGTACGGTAAACAAGGAGTATTACCTTGAGGTTATGCGACATTTGCGTGAGTCAATAAGAAAAAAACGTCCGGAAGTGTGGAAAGAAAATTCATGGATTCTGCACCATGATAATGCAACTGCGCACACGTCGTTACTAGTGAGTAGTTTTTTGGCCAAAAACAATACTGTCATCATGCCTCAACCACCGTATTCACCAGACTTGGCCCCCTGCGACTTTTTCCTCTTCCCAAAATTGAAAAGGCCCATGAAAGGACGAAGATTTGCGACGATTGAGGAGATTAAGGCTGCATCGCTGGAGGAGCTCAAGGCAATACCCAAAAGTGCATTTCAGAAGTGTTTTGACGACTGGAAAAAGCGCTGGCACAAGTGCATTGTATCAGAGGGGGATTATTTTGAAGGGGATAACATAATTTTGGATGAATAAATGAATATTTTTTTATAAAAATGAAAAGTCACCTTACTTTTTGATCACACCTCGTATATATATCTGGATATATATAACATTACATATGTGTATATAACTTATGCACAATGTATTAAATATAATTACACTGTTAGAAATGTTCTTAAATTTCATTACATTTTAAGTTACACAATTTGAAATTAATTTCATGATATTACATCAAATTTAAAGTATTTATAATTAAAAAGTATATTTGTGTACATATACAGGATGTTACAGATACATACTAGGCAGTACGACGGGTTGCGCAGCAAACTTTGCATGGCCAAGCGTGATTTAATAGACAATGACAGTGACTTTATAACATAAACTTTATAATATAAATAATAAAACTTTGTAGTATAAACTTTATAATGTATAAAGTCACTATCATTGTCTATTAAACCACGCTTGGCCATGCAAAGTTTGCCGCGCACCCCGTCGTACTGCCTAGTATGAATCTGTAACACCCTGCACATAAAATTTAATGTATTTTTCATGAAAATTTATGAAATTTAATGTACTTTTCATAAAATTTTATTAAAAGTACATGAAAGATTATAATTATTATATAGTACACTATTAGATATGTAACCGCGAGCTTCCTTTATATATAAATGGAGCTTGTGGTTATGAATGAAATTAAAAGTAATGAATGATTTAACTGAAAATTAAATTACAGTAGTTACTTAAATGTAAGGAACGTGTACATTAAATTTCATAAATTTCTAATTCTATCAGGCACAGCATTTCGAATCAAATCTTTCATCAGTAAGTGTGCATGCTTACGATAAGATTTCGGTACGCTTTCCACTATTTCCTCAATGCTTTTCATCGCATGATTATTCTTCGCATGATATGCTCGCTCGAAATTTCGAAATTTTTCGTAATAATACCGGTGTTACTGACGGAATGCACTGGCGGTATATCCAAGGCCGGAAACTTCTGTGGGGCGGGTGTGGCGAGTCCCACACCTAGAGCTCCTCTGGGTGTGGGATTCCACACCCAGGATACAGGATATAAAAAAATGGTAAAAGCGACATGAATTTTAAATCATTTTGCAACAATTAGGATTTTAATTGGTCTCCTGGCGGAAAATAATTCAGAATTTAAGGGAATTTTTTTCTTTTGTAGAAAATATGCCAGGTTTTGTCAAAACTACGAAACTACAAATATGCCCGAATCGAAAGTCTACAAGCCGAAAGTCGGCGAAGCGCGCCGAGTGTATTTGGCTAGGATACGTTTCACTGCATTTCGTACCTCATGTATATACATAGGTTTTTTTCTCCGCGTGTACAGCAATGTTTACCCAACTCTTGTACAACATCCCCTCCACCTCTTCCCCTCTTGCCTACCTAACCTTCTCAATTCTCATACTACATTCCGTACACTGTCCGTGCCGTACTGCCGTCTTCTAGTTCGAAATCCCCCTTCTCCTCCAAGTGAATATCGGTGTGTGTGTGTGTAAGAAATTGCTGAAACCCAGGGACTACTTGAAGATTTTTATGCCCGCACCATGGATAAATACATTATCAAAAAGAGAAAAAGAGAACACCGGATCCAGAAACTTTCTCAAATATCAAAAAGCAAAACCTAACCACGAATATTAATGTCGATTTGACTGTGAGTCAAGGGCAAGAACAAACGCTATCTAAGATTTTTCTTGCTTTTTAAGATTGTTCTTGTTTTTTAAGATTTTCCTTATTTTCTTTTTGCGTTAGACTTTTTGCGATTAATTTAGTATTTTTTCCTTTGCCAAATTCTCAAAAGTGAATTCACTACCGCGAGTTGAAGTGAAATGATATTGAAATTATGTATTAAATTAAAATGACGTTCTTGATGTTTACATTGAAACGACCTTACTTTGCGCGGACGTAGCTCGTCGGTCACGGGCTGCGGCCAGGG
>NW_017300310.1:60362-69382 GCF_001594075.2 Trachymyrmex cornetzi
AACATATTTAAAAAACTATAAAATTTGGACATTTTTGTTGCAGAGAAAAAAGATGCGTTTCAAAATTCTCTACAAATACTTTTACATTTTCAAACCGAGCACTTTTGAAAATTGATCATTTGGACAATACTTCCGATCAATCTTTCCAACAAAATCATAAATATATATAAACTTAAAACCTAAACATAAATAGAATGAATTCATAAATTAAGGAAACGTATATGACAGAATAAAATTGTATACAAAATGTTATGTGTTATTTTACTTGTAGGATTTAAACAATAATTGTATAGTTCTTATCAAAAGAATCATCCTTAAAATAGAAAATATAATGCTAAAAGAGCGAAAAAAATGTATTTAATTTCGTGTGTAATGCGTACTTACTTTTCTTTTAGAACGACAAGCTACCACCAGCGTTTTCTCGTTTTCAAGTTATTTACCCATGGATTAAACTGAATTCTATAAACAAGGTTGTATGCAAAGTATGCACAGGAGCAGTTGAGAAAAGAATGCCGTTGCCAAATACAACAAACTGCCAGTCTTCTAAAGAAGCTTTTGTAGAAAAAGGATTCGATAGTTGCAAAAACCCTTCAAGATTAAAAAGTCACGAGAGCGGTGAATTCCATCGACAAGCAAGCCTATTACTAGAACTGACAAAGAAGAAAAATGTTGTCGAGCATTTATCCAGTGCAAAATTGATTGAAATGAGAGATAATCGGATAGCATTAGAGAAAATTTTCTCAACTATTTTAGTACTGGCTCGTCAAGGCTTGGCATTGCGGGGGAATGAAAACGACGAAAATTCACATTTCAAGCAACTCTTGAACATGCGCGCAGAAGACGTGCCTGAATTAAAAAGGTGGTTAAATCGAAGCAGTTACACTTTCACATCACATCAAATTGTGGATGAAATTCTTACTATGATGGCTGATACAGTGGTCAGACAATTGCTTCAAGAAATTAAAGCTGCTCGACACTTTTCAATATTAATCGACGAAACTGCAGATATATCTCGATCAGAACAGGTTTCCGTATGTTTCAGAATAGCTTCTGACGATTTGAAATCATCAGAAATTTT
Organism: Trachymyrmex cornetzi; assembly: GCF_001594075.2. Lineage (NCBI taxonomy): Eukaryota > Metazoa > Arthropoda > Insecta > Hymenoptera > Formicidae > Trachymyrmex > Trachymyrmex cornetzi. The sequence goes on from NW_017300310.1 coordinate 61,441, forward strand.
TCTAGGATTTTATAAAGCGGAAAATACAATGGCAGAGACATTATTTAAAATCGTTCAAGACGTATTCGCGCGGTACGATTTAGATTTCGAAAAATTACGAGGACAGTGCTATGATGGGGCAACTAATATGAGTGGTCAATTAACTGGACTACAGACTCGAATCAGAGAATTAGAACCTCGAGCACTTTTTGTGCACTGCAATGCACACAACTTAAGTCTAGTCGTCCAAGACGGCATTGAAAATGTATTACCTATCAAAAATTTTGTAGGGATTGTTAGAGAGTTGATCAACTTCATTCGAGACTCACCAAGAAGGCTCTCAACGTTTAAAAATTTGCAATCAGATAACAGTCCCGATCTGTCACCGTTTTGCCCTACGAGGTATGTACTAAAAATTATTATTAAGATTTCTTGAGATGTACAATTCTTGTTAGACGATACATTATCACTAGTCACTCAATCTGTTACTTACTTCGTAGGTGGTGCATGAGGATTAAGTCACTGAAAACGATTTACGAGAACTACGAATCGGTAGTAAAGTTCTGCGAGGATATGATGAAAGATCCTAAACTTAACCATTCAGCATCAGCAAAAGTGGCAGGGTTCTTTTACCATGCATCATCATTCGAATTCTATTTCTTTTTAGTACTTATAATAGAAGTTTTCGAAAAAATTGAAACGTTAAATGCATCGCTGCAAAATACGAATCTCTGCATAATTAGTTCCAACGAAAAAGTTGACGTTGTATGTTCTGTCTAACGGTCGGGACACTAAATTTGAAGATTGTTGGGAGAAAGCTACTGTGGATGCTTCGAAATTGGGTCTACAAGAACCTAAGCTACAACGGCAAAAAAAGATTCCAAAGCACCTTGAACCAAAGTCCACCGATAGTACGGGTTACATTTATAAATCTGCCCAAGAATATTATAGACAAATATTCTTTGAAGTGTATGACTATATTTTGTCATCACTGAAAACCCGATTTACTTCAGAAACCAAAGATTGTTTAAACGACTTTGAAAATTTTGCAACAGGAAAAACTGATATGAATAGGACTAAACTATTTAAGTTCTTTAATAACTCAAAGCCTAAAAATTCTACAACTCCTTCAATAAGCGATTTCAATGAAGAAAAACTAGTGCGACATCGCGATATGTTCCTAGACATAACGAGGAGCTAAAACATACAAATACATTCACTGAAAGACGTAGTCTTCGTTTTAAACGAAAACAAATCCATTAAGGATCTGCTATATGAATATACAAACTTTATTAAGCTCCTTTTGACGATACCAAGTTCTACCTGCACCTGTGAGCGCTCTTTCTCGACATTGCGTCGACTTAAATCCTACCTTAGAAATTCGATGGGACAAAAGCGACTAAATAATGTTGCAATACTGCATATTCACAAAAATATTGCAGCAAATTTAAACATCGAGCCGCTCATAGATGAGTTTATCTCCAAAAGTAGTGTCAGATCGAGTCTGTTTGTTACCAAAAACTAATATTAAGATGACTAGTTGACTACATCGTCAAACTCTCGTGCGCTTTACCTTTTTCGTACATTTACCTAAACGTATTTCTTTGTGATATCAGAGTATATTGTTATTACTAATAACTTATTAGTATTATTAGTATTAAAGAAAAACTTGTGATATTGTAATTTTAAGATAATAATAATAAAATATATTAATATTTTTAGAAAGGTAATTTCCCCCCCCCCCCTTCGCCACACTGCTTGGCTGATGTATTCCACACCCAGAATGACCAGAAGTTTCCGGCCCTGGGTATATCGGATGTTTGCGTGAGTAAAAAACGTCATCGTTCGTCGTCTCGTTATCAGCGGAGACATCTCGTATAGCATTGTTTTCTGCGTTTTCGTTTTCGCTGCGTGCGTATTTCTGCCTTCGCGTTTCTTGGATAAATCGTAGGTATCGCCATAATGCCTCTCTGTACATTTTCCATCTCTCACTTTCGTCACGTGGCCAGTCAGAATTAAAAATACGACCCATTTCCGCATCGAGTCGTGTTAGATGAGTTCCGGGAGTTTGTGCTGTGTTATTAGTGCTCGCAGTGTTATCTAAATTTTGCGGTATTGCGATTTTCTTTGACTCTCCGTCAGCGAATGATGTTGGATTCTGACGTAACTGATGTCTCTCAAGATTTTCCGTCGAAATTAAAACCATTTTTTTGGCCCTCTCTATAGCGTTTTATCCCACTATTTCGTTCCTTCGATAATTAGTGATAATAAGGTCGATAATATAGGTCCGATAATATAAGGCAAAAATTCGCCTCGCTGCACCAACAACTTTCTTTTATCCTTTCAATTACCACATTTTGCAACGATGCGACGCAGAGGCGTTTTGTATTTGGTAAACCGATTTTTTTCACAACGTTCGAGCGAGACGTTACCTTTGGAAGATAACGTTCTTTCGTAATTTCATCGCCCTCGCACTGGCTAGGCCACCCTCTAGCTTTTTGCTTCAATTGTAAGAAGATGTTAATATATCCGGCAAACAACCCTTTCGTACACTGGTATTGCCAAATTTCATCTACCCGTGTCACGAGATAACCTTTCTCAACTGCTTTGCGCAATTCACACGACATCCACGTGCTCTCAAACTCACGTTCCGATGATTCGTCGCGAGCGCAAGCAGATTGAGAAAATGTTTCGCAGCGTGTGCGACAAAGCGAGAATAATAATTTTCCACGGATGTGATACGGTAATACAGGATGAAAAAGTCGCGCGGGGACAGTACACGACGACGCACGAGTCCCGTAACCCGAAAAAAATTGAAATTTGGTGCTTCTCCAATTAGCACGCTACATTCATCTCCTACGCAGATGTCAGGATGCTTAATTGGAAAAACACTAGTCTTGAGAATATAAGAGTACAAAGAACATACGTCTACGTAACGTATCTTCTCGTTACCCGCAACCGCGTATCGTGTCGCGATATTGCCCACCGTACGCCCACCGAAAAACGCATCATGAGGATCGAGAGGTGTATGCGATTTTTGTATCATTGGGTGTTTCTCGACAAATTCACCTTTCGATCCGCGCGCATTTCCTCGTCAAAAGCACATATTCCCATTTTTCCGTCACGATATATCCACACCGTAACCGTAACCGCCAGATCGTTGCAATCGTTCGTTCATAACGCGCGTCAAGTGTATCTTTCGAATTCTGTCCGATTTTCTCATCGCGATAAATTCGATAGCAAATCGGGCATCCGTGAAAGAAGCAACCGTGGAACTGCAATATGTGACATTGCGTCTCACCAACGTTCTCACACTCATAATATCCGTCGACGAGCATCCCTTCTGTATCTATATTCACGACCATGTCCCGCGTGAATTATACGACCGATCTCACGCTCCTTCAAAATCAATCATTGTACGGCTTAATTTGCGCGACTGATTGTCATTCATTCTATAACCACCCGTCGGAATGATGCCTATTTCTTCTTCTTTGCGCAGAAAGTTTTTCCGAAAAACTCTCATACACGTCGAGGCGATAGTCGTGCATTCCACGAATGGGCACACGTTTCCATGTTCTAAAAATATTTTTCTAAACGACAGGCATGCTCGCCGAAGAATATCTATGTCTGTAGTATACTTAGCTGACAATGAATAACTATTTCACGCTGGAAATCGAATACGGTGTTTTTTTTCGTCATTTCTGCATCCCACACAAGGAAACGTTCGCGTTCCTTGGGTTGCATCGTTTCGGGTGCATAATAGTCAACGCCCGGTAGAGGTCCTACGTACGTTTGATTTTCGCGAGTATTAAAAAGATGCGGAAAGATGCCTTTGTCGCAAGTATCCGGCAACCCAAAGGCCTTCGGCAATTCCGACAAACGCATCGGCATGTAATTAACACTATCGATAAATTTTGTACGTCCTACTGTCAAAACGATCATTTTTGTACCGTTTAAAATCACTTTAGGTTCTAATCTAGAGTGATTTTCGACTATGAAACGGAGAATGAACTGCACGTCGAAAGCTATCGCGTTGTGCGCTGTACAAATAATACGAGTGAAATTTGTTGTGGGTCGTGTTACAAATATTCGACAAATTTCCCTACGAGATCGCGACGAAAAACAAATTCATGAGCGCCGCACCAGCGGTAGTGTTGCGATAGATCGTGAACTTCCGCGCACGAATCGCAAATTTGTTGCGCGATGCAGAGAGTTGGCATGTGGATCTTTATTTCAGTGCCATTTATCGATTCGTCTTGTCGCGTTTCGAAATCGTAGAACACGAAGGCTGTTCGTCCCTTTTGACGTTCTTGATCGCACACATTTGTGTTATCACATTCATTCTCTCTCACGATTGCGGGAGAATCTCCGACTGACTCGTCATCAGAGGATCTACCTTCGCGAGAAAGAGGTTGCATAAAACACAAATGATTCTGCGATTTCGGAGAACTACAAACTTTACAAAAAGAAACGCCGCATTCGTGTTCTTTTGTTATATTTATAAAGCCCGATATCCACGATGTTAGAAATCGGTCCGAAATCTCGACAGAGAAAAAATTAACAAATTACATTTGAACAATTTGATCACATGACGATTGGTCAATGCTGTCTTCATCCGAGATCTCGGACCGACTTCTAGCATCGTGGGCACAAGGCTTAACACGTCCACAGCTTTCGCAAAATTGTATCACACTACAAATACTTCGAGGCGTTTTTCCATAGTACGATTTTATCGCGCGATGATGATCCAAACATGCGTTCCCGAAGAACGAACGTTTGCATGTCTCGCACCTGATTACGTTTACTTCGAGCTGTTCACACGGCGGCACGTTATTGCAACGCGGATTCACTTATTCGAACAGCGGTGACCCCTTTCTTCGCGATAGCCTGTGACGCGCTCAGTGGATACGTACCATTAATACTATTAATATCAAGTGCTTGATATAAACCAGGCCAATAAAATGCGAAACCACAACAGCGAATCGCTTCTGATTGGTTACGCAATATGCATCATGGAACTCCAGCCTAACCCCTGCGCCATGGGTGGCGCCCAGTTGGACACGGTTCAATTGGACACGAGCCACTCACAGCGCTTGAGACTACAAAGCTAGGCACCTGGTCGCTGTGATTGGTGATGTCCAATCAAGCCGTGATCAATCGGGATCACCCCCTGCGCCATTCACACGCTTCGAATTATGTCCAGTAGTAGAATATGGGAAGCTTTGGCCGGTCAAAACAAACCCCCTCTATTCCACCTCCAGACAAGTGGGCGTGGCCTAGACGGGTCTGTCTGGAGAAATGGTGCGCTATGATTGGTCGGTGACGTGAGGGTGGGATAACGAGGTAATTAAATGTCGCGTTTTGGCTCGGTCTATAGCTGCCCACACGCTGATTGGCTCGTTCCATAGCTGCCCGCGCGGTGATTGGAGAGAGCGGGGGTGTCGGCAGAGAAGAATACCACGGCAAAATGGTGGATGGCAAAAACCGAGGAAAAATGGGACCGAGAACTTTGTTCGTTACGAGGCGGGGGGGAGGTATGATCAGCGAACATGAATAGCACACAGCTTTTGTCCTGTAGGTCATTTTTTTTGCTCCAGCGGTTCAATGTGTCCAACGTATTGGCGTCTTAGTGAAAGGGTTTTTTCTTATCTATGACGAAGACTTTTACGAGAATTTTCGGGAGACTCTTGCTTTCAATAGGGAGAAAGGGGTAAAACAAGAACAAGTTTGTGCCGGTATGTGTCGTCTTCTTCTTATCTGTTGTGTTGATTTACTTACTTTAGAGAATAAGTTCTTTCTGTATTCTACGACGGAGATGCTTTTTAATAGTACAAAAATCTACCTTATTTAAACTTGAAATGTCGGAAGCACGAGGATACTGAATTGAAATAGTCAAGAATTTAAGATACAAAGAATTTATTTATTGATAATATGTGATACTATATTATTGAATTGACTTATTACATAAAAAATATGATATATAAAATCATAATCCACGGTTGGTTAAAACGTTAACCATTTCATACGTTAACAATTTCATTGAATTTTAATTCGGTTAATTCTAAAAACAATATATTAAAGTATGTTTCTAGAAATAATAAATTGTTTATTTGTGTTCTCACTGCGCATTCAATGGCTTCTTTGTTGCCTCGGAAAACGAGTCTGATGATTTCAGCGTCGATGAAGAAATTAGTCAGAAGTTCTATCTCCTTGATCAAATATCGTGCGTACTCGTTAACGTTGTCGATAATAGACGTTAGTTGGTTTACATGCACATCGACACATTTGATTACTCCATTCCTTGAAATGTAGCTTGCTGCATTACAATCGCGACTGAGTAAGATATTCTTTTCTCGTCGGTGGTTGTTCTGACTCTGCCTGTGTATTTGCGGATGAAACTTCCTTTGGAACATTTTCATTTTTCTTATGCGTCACCAGAATAGCTTTCGTACCGTAGGCGGAGGTAAAGCTAACGAAAATATTTGCGAATGAGATAGGATTTACTTTGGTTTTGCTGCTTTCGCTTAGGTGCTCATGAGTCCCATATTCTCTTGAAATTGTTTCCACGTGTTCGAATCGAAGTTGATTCCTTCTGCGTAATTGCCAGTCAATTTAACGATAGGTTCGAAGACACCTTCCTTCGTTGATTGTAATCCCACGTGCAATTTCTTCGTATGAGAAGAGTTGAGTGGGTACGTCGTAGAAAGTAACAAATATTATTGCATATTTCGTTCGGTCATATAGTTTATTACCCGCGGATTAAAGGACATCGAGGGATTTCCGATTTCTTGCCTTCCAGCCATATCTCTTCACGTGAAAACTTTGGACGAATGTTCACTCGAATGAAGAAAAACTAGGAGGCACGATTCCGAAGTAGACGCTTCGAACAACGAGACTCGAATGAAGCAGCGTACCTCCATGCGAGGCGATTTGTATTTATATACTTTTTGAAAATTAACAAAAAAAATTGCTTACGTAATAATATTAGGTGTATAAATTTGCTTCCGCCGTTTTCCTGTAAATGGTTTTAGCGGTAAGTGGTGGTCAAAATAAATAGATCATAGACGTCATACAATAAACTTGGGCATCTGTCAACATAACCCCATAGAAACATTAGTCGATTTGTGTCTGCATCATAAAGTTATTCTCGATTGAAAATGTCAGTTTACGAGCCAAATTCTCATCATTTGCGGGAGGTTTTAATTTTCTGCTTCAATATGAAGAAATCTGCGGCTGAGGCTCATCGAATGCTCTCAAATACTTATGGTGAGGCCGCTATTAGTGAAAGAATGTGTCGTGAGTGGTTTCAACGCTTCAAGAACGGTGATTTTGACGTCGAAGACCGGCATAGCGGTGGAAGAGAGAAGGTTTTTGAAAATGCAGAATTGGCGGTATTACTTGATCAAGACTCGTGTCAAAATCAAGAAGAATTGTCACGATCATTGGGAGTGACTCAACAAGTCATTTCAAAACGCCTCAAAGCCATGAGAATGATTCATAAGCAAGGAGATTGGGTGCCGTAGGAGTTGAAGCCGAGAGATGTTGAACGGCGTTTGTTTGCTTGTGAACAGCTGTGACTGGGGACGAAAAATGGGTTCATTACGATAATCCTAAACGCAGAAAATCATGGGGAGTTCCCGGCCATGCTTCCACGTCGACGGCCAAACCGAATATTCACGGCTCCAAGGTCATGCTCTGTATTTGGTGGGACCAGCTCGGCGTAGTATATTATGAGCTGTTAAAACCGACTGAAACAATCATCGATCGATATCGAACGCAATTGATGCGTTTGAGCAGAGCATTGAAAGACAAACGGCCGCAATACAACGAGAGACACGATAAAGTGATTTTGCAGCATGACAAAGCTCGACCCCATGTTGCGAAAGTGGTCAAGACATACTTGGAAACGTTGAAATGAGAAGTCCTACCCCACCCGCCGTATTCTCCAGACGTTGCTCTCTCT